>NW_027614244.1:0-28477 GCF_965212315.1 Lampetra planeri
CCAGTGGCATCTACATCTGTAGAACGTAAAGAACCAGTGGCATCTACATCGACAGGAGATTATACGACTTTTAAAACCATTCTCCGTGTTTAGTGTACATGCCGTACAACGTTTGGAATTGACACGATTAAAGTTGGACTTACGAACAGACCACTGGAACCTAACTCATTCGTAAGTAGAGGAGTGCCTGTATTGGTTCTGGTAATTATAAACTCAGAATGGACAAAGCGTGTGGGTCCCTCACAGTGACAGGCCCTTGGGTTGCTAAGCTACAGCCATCAGCTCTGTAATCCGAGATGCGGGGACCTATTGGGGGAATCACTGCCCTTAGCCAATATACCTTTGAGTGGCAACGATATTGCAACTTTGAGTTAACCTTACCATCTTTCTTTCATTTCATTGACAATGATTGTACATGTCAGCTCTTTGTCAAGCTGCATCTGCGTGAAGGTCTCCTGACGCCATATCAGTAAGAGGGGTTGTTTTACCGCGGTGCACCCACACGCTGCTTCATGCACGTTCGTGAATGTTTGTGAGTTGGGAGTGAGAGAGGCCGAGAATGGTTTAGAGCTCAGAGGTGGCCGGGTGGTTCAGAGGTCAGAGCGCTGAGCTGTATGTATGTGTGTTGAACTTCTTTCGCACCGTATGTAGCCAACCGTGCTCAATCAGAGGAGGTGGCACGGTGGATAAACTGAATTGGAATCCGGGCAGACGCCTGTAATTAAACTGGGGTCTCAAGTGGAGTGGATTGATGATCTCAGCCCGATCACCTCTGTCTGCATGAACAAAATCACTAAAGGTTGGGTTTTCACCTTGGCTAAATTTCAATTCTAAGAAATAAAAAAATGTATAAAAGGCAACTTAAGAGGGTTTTTTCCAAGGTTCTGTGAAAAGCTCTTGCTGACATCCTCGTTGCCACTGCTCTGTGAGATTTGTGCGAAGGTGATTTGTCCCACGAAGTGGCACAGAGAGCACAAAAATAGTGATATATTTTAAAAGTATCTACAGCAGTACCAGAGTCAATAGTGGCCTCCACGCAAGTGCATACGATGGAACGCTGCGGTCATACGCTCAAGTACAACGAACACATCCTCAAATCTAATTTTTTATTGATAATGTTTAAAAAAAATACACTTGCAAATTACAAAACAATCACGTTGCGCTCATTTCGTCAGTGTAGTAATGAGGGCGGTGTGCACTTTATTTTTCTTCGGACACGTGGTGGTGCTGCTGCTGCTGCTGCCGCCGCTTGCGGCGACTCTGGCACGGAGGGCGACGTCGCTAGGCCACAGCGTTGCACACCTTGTCCATGGCCCGCAGCATGCTGCAGAGGGGCAGACAAGAACGACACGTTCATTCTCCTCGACTTCTGTGCCCCCCCCCCCCATGAAACACACACCGAGTCATACTTTACAAACCACCACCCCGCTGCCAACTATGTTCACATCTTCATCAAAACATTAAGGTCCATTAAACGCCAAGTACTGTGGGAGTTGAAATGGAATCAGAGAAAATATGGCAGATTAAGGACGTCATTCTAACCGTGATAGAACAGTAAGGTTGGCTTGGGCAGGATGTGATTAAATGCGTGTTAAAATTGTAAGTAAAATTATTACTTAAACCAACAATGATTCTGGTTATGGGGTGGAAAATGAAGCAGTCATTTTTAAAATGTTAATTAAAGTTGTGACACTTTCTGGGGGGCTCGTCCGCGATATGAAATGTCAGAGCCTGAATTAATATTTGAAAAGTGGTCGGATTGGAAGCAACCGAGAGTATGTCTGCTGAGGAGATGGAGAAATGACGTCAGCTCGCATGCAGCCGCTATGTGGAATGTCACATTGCAGGTTCATGAAATATGATGATGATGATGATGGCTCGGGGGAAGACTCCATCCAGCAGTGGATTATTAAAGGCTGATAATGATGTGAACCCAAAGGTGTGAATCAGTAAATTTTGCCCTTCGCATTCCCTCTCATCTCGAACCTGCTGTGAAAGACTGGGCGAATGGTTGCAGCAACACCACTCATGGTGTGGAGATGATTTCTTTAAAACGATGAATCCTACCGCGTAAGTGTTTGTGGTTGTGCTGTACAGTTGTCCGTGGCGTTCTCGACTAGTAACGCGCGTTGTTCGTCACAATGTCAGACGTTTCGCTCCGCGTGCTGGGAGCTTCTTCATGGAACTGAACCGCAACCGAGCAGCTCAATGAAGGGAGAAAGTGAGCTACTCATTCCACTTCCTCAATTAGCACATGGAGCGAAACGTCGGCCATCGAACTCCATGCGGTGTGACGTGCGAGCACTCCAGAGGGCTGTGCGATAGCCTCATGGAGTCCAGTGGCAGATCCACGGGCCGTTGCGGGGGGGAGCAACTGGGGCAGTCGTTCCACCCGCGCACCCCTTGAGACCCAAACAAATGACATTGCAGTGATGTTTACCAGGAACAGAAACGCACTACGTTCATATATAATGCGTGCCCCTATTTAAAACGCCTTACATTTCAGGACAGCCCTCCACCCCTTCGTTTGGGAAATGTCCAGATCCACCACCTCTGTTGGAGTCTCACGCATGGATCACGCTGGAGTCTCGTGCACGTACAGGCAGACTGACTCTTTACTTGATACAGCAATTGTGCTGTGACGGTTCCACCTGAAGACGGAAGCTTGTGTTGCCTCCGAAACGTCGTGATTTATTATTTTATTTCAATAATTTATAATATTTTATTATTTATTTTTATTATTTACTTTTTTACCTACGTGACTTTACCGAAAAAACCTAAGTGTATGAATTCTTGCAGTCACGAAAGCTGCAAATCTAGACTGGGTAACCCTTCGGCCAAACATCGAACGCTGATTTCCTCTTCACGCGGATCCGTGATTTGCCCCCTTCACTCACCTGGCGAGGGGGATGCGCTCTTCGCACATGCCCAGCAAGGTGTAGACGTAGCGCAGGGCGTGCTCGTACTGCGCGCCACAAGGAGGGGTTTCATCGCAGGCGCTGTTAATCTCAAGCGACTTCGCATCGCGCACGGGAAGTAGATGAACAAGTCAACGTCGCTGTGCTGCAGCGCTACAAATGAATCGCAAAGCTGCAGCAATCCCTTGCCAACCAAGTTTAGCCACATCCGCCGTATTTATGTATCCACGGCTGTCCCTCGGCATACCACTTTGCTAACCGCGTGGGTATGGAGTTTTGTGTCTCCTAGGGTTGATACATTTTGAGTTGCACTGTGAATTGTTTGACATGGTGTCCGACGTTTCACTCCGCTCGCCGTGGGAAACAAACATCGCGTCGGAGGGAAATAACCATCGCAGCGGCCTCCCGCCATGCTCTGCATCGTTTGCCTTTCTGACCCGCCCCGACTGCCACCTGTGAGTGAGAGAGAGCTTCACGGCTCACGGGACGTCTCCGTACCAGCGGCGTGTTCCAGTTGAAGCAGCGCGTCTTGAAGTGGCGCGTGGCGGCGCGGTAGCACGCGTGCTGCGTGAGACGCGGCCGCGGGGAGCCGCTGAGCACGGCGCTCGCCTGCTCCGCCGTGGCGGTCGACAGCTCCACGATGAGCTCCACCGACTCGCGGATCAGACGCCTCGCCTGCACAACGACGGACGTCAGCTGCTCCCCCTCCCCCACCACCACCAACCACCACCACCCCGCTCCGGTCGCTCACCCACCACTCAACACACACTCATCTCACACTTTCCTCCCCTTACCAATGTAGGCGCATTGGTCGGCGAGTAGGTCCGTATGCAAGTGAGTGGGTAGGCGTTCAGGGGACACAGCTGGAGCGCGCGTGCGTGTGTGTGTGTGCACGTGTGTGTGTGTGTGCACGTGTGTGTGTGCACGTGTGTGTGTGTGCACGTGTGTATGTGCACGTGTGTGTGCGCGTGATGTGTGTGCACGTGTGTGTGTGCACGTGCGTGTGTGTGCCGTGTGCGTGTGCGCGCGTGCGTGTGCGACCGGACCTGCATCTGCGCGTCGATCTCTTGCAGCAGCCGCGTCTGCTGCGCGTCGCCGTCGGCGTGCTGCTGCAGCTGCTGCAGCCTGCGCGAGAGCGTGGCGAGCACCACGTCGGGGCTGGCCACGGCGTCGCGAGGCGGCCACGTGCCGCCCGCCGCCGCCGGGGGCAGCGCACGCGGCGAGCGCTGCTGCTTCTGTCCCTGGAACTCGATGAGCATCAGCTTGGAGATGGACTGTGACGTCGGGGTCACGTGGGGGGTGAGGGGCGGGGCGATAGACAAAGAAGCACGTGTCGCTACTTGGGGGTTGCCGTCGTTGTTTTTTTCGCGCTTGCGCATCGGCATGGAAATCTTTGCGCGGAAACAGCGACGATTGTCGGATTGCGGCTGCCTGTAACGGGTTGGATTCTTCTTTCTCGTCTCGTGGCGTGCTGTGTTTGTGTCTGTTGACCCAATTTCATCCCGATTTTGCTTTCAGCCGCGTCAAAGTGATGAAATGAAGAGTCCACCGACAACTCTCGCCGATAGGCTTGCACAAAGTCGACAGTTTCAACAACAGGATTTTGGCATTTTGCACGCAATCAAACATTCCATTACAACTTTCCCACCAACAGCATCGGCGCTCTCGCGGATTTCGATGCAAGTCTAAATTGAAAACGAATTTCTTTAGAACTTATTTTTTGCTTTTAGTTTGTCCTTCCCCCGCACCTGCGATGGGCACGGTTGGCTACGTACGGTACAAATCTGGACTCTTCCCTGGTCTTACTTATCGGGGGAGGCAACTCGGCGCCGTACCTTGTCACCGAACTCCATGACGTGGCTGGTGTTGGTGTTCTTCTTCACGACCTCGTACTGCTCGTTCAGATTCACTTTGGTCAGGTCCGCCTGCAAGGCACCATCGTCATCGTTAATCACCACCATCATTGTATCATCAGTATATTATATTTTTCTTTAAAAAAATTGCAGATATTGTTTTCGTGGCATTAAAGTTTTCCCTTTTTTATTTAGCAGCCAGTGACCCTTCAAAATGAACTTGTTTTAGTGGGTTCGCATATTGTTTCAAATTAGTCTAATATCACCATCAACACAACAATAGCAATACGTACACGGCAGTGAACGTATGTATGGGGGTATTGTACGTATATACTCCAATACCTCGAGGGTTTTGGCAATCACGTGAGTTTTCAGGAACCTAACCCCCGCGAATGGCAAGGGAATGCTGTCTGTTGAACTTTTTGCGCACCTCCGATGAGCCAACCGCGCCAATCGGAGGTGCGGGGGTCGGTTAGCGAGCTGCGTAATAAAACCCGGCGACCCGAGTTCGTTTCTGTGTACCGGTCCTGGGGATCCCCTAAGTCGACTAAGCCTCAAATGAGTACCTGGTGTGGTCGTAAACATCGCCACTAGGGAGACAAAGGCGGTCGGACGTGGTGCTGGCCACCCACTCCCTCGTGTGCCGTGCTTGCCTTCATAGGTGCTACTCGCTAACAGCACTTTACCCTGCAGCCTGTCAAGGCTACAACGGGGAAGTGGGTGGTGAGTGGGATGAGTGGGTGGTGAGTGGGGTGAGTGGCTGGTGAGCGGGGTGAGTGGGTGGTGAGTGGGTGGTGAGTGGGATGAGTGGGTGGTGAGTGGGATGAGTGAATAGTTAGTGGGATGAGTGGGTGGTGAGTGGATGGTGAGTGGGATGAGTGGGTGGTGAGTGGGGTGAGTGGGTGGTGAGTGGGTGGTGAGTGGGATGAGTGGGTGGTGAGTGGGATGAGTGAATAGTTAGTGGGATGAGTGGGTGGTGAGTGGATGGTGAGTGGGATGAGTGGGTGGTGAGCGGGGTGAGTGGGTGGTGAGCGAGATGAGTGGGTGGTGAGTGGGGTGAGTGGGTGGTGAGTGGGATTAGTGGGTGGTGAGTGAGATGAGTAGGTGGTGAGTGAGATGAGTGGGTGGTGAGCGAGATGAGTGGGTGGTGAGCGGGGTGAGTGGGTGGTGAGCGGGGTGAGTTGGTGGTGAGCGAGATGAGTGGGTGGTGAGCGAGATGAGTGGGTGGTGAGCGGGGTGAGTGGGTGGTGAGCGGGGTGAGTGGGTGGTGAGCGGGAACCTGGTCACTGTGCTCCATCCAGTTGACGCTGTACACGTCTCCCAGGTAGGTCTGCCTCTCGTCGTCGTAGTAGCAGGCGTACGACGACTCCTCGCTATTGGCAGCGGTCGTGGCGTAGACTGCGGTGGGACGTGGGTGAGAACATTTGTACCGTTTCGTTTCCTAATTTAGTTTCATTTTGCCAGGTAAGGCACCACTCAGCTGTACAGCCCCTTTTTTCAGAAGCGGCCTGGCCATCACAAATGAAAGCTCAACCAAGTGGCTTCTCGTCACGTGGAAATTTGTCGCAGCCAAATATTCTAAACGCGCGTTCATTCTAAATGTGGAGGGGGAAAAACCGGAGGAGCCGGGAGAAGAATCCACGTGACCACGGGGAGAGAGACACGCAAACTCCAAGTGTACAGCAGGCGTCAGGGTCGATCGCCCGACCTCCTGCATACCAGGCGAGGTAGTTAACATCTCCTAGTCACCGTCATCTGCCATCACAGCCAAATTCGATTTGTAACTGCAACACAGTGAATAACCAACAATCCCTTCGCTCGTGATAATGAACGAGGATATCGGTGCCTCTGAGAATCTGTGGGTTTCTCTGCGGGTCTGTGTGCCTCAGTATACGGCCTCTCTGCGTCTCCGCACGCCTGCAGTTTGCGCCGGCCCATGAGAGGGCCCCACGCGCCTGTAGATGAAGGGATTCGGCGATCCCACGAGGGATTTATCTCCGGGCTTCAATCGTCCATTGGGCAGCGCTGTGTCTCTGGCTCTCTCCGTGTGAGGGTATCCACGCGAGCTTATACTCAGTTGCCTTTGACAAACGCCGAATAATAGTTTCAACGCGCTCACTCCCGTGGCGAGAGAACGACTCAGAGGTGCGAGGAACCAAACGAGCGGGAAGGCAGCGACACGGTGAGACGGAAGCACCCTGGGAAAGCCCAGGCGTGCGAGGGGGAAACGCTCTATATCCGAGTGTTCTTCATTGCACTGGCGGCCCCCGACAATGCACAAAGAGTGACAACACCCCCCGTCATCATCGTCATCATCGTGCTGCTGTCAACCCCACAATGGTTCCAAATAGTGTAGCGGCCCTCACGCTGGTGATGTCTAATCGGCGACAGTGGCTGCCCCGCTGAAAATGAGTGAAGACCACTGCCCTATCCCATTCAGACGGAACCGGGGGAGGTCGGCGTGTTTGTTCTACCGCGTTCTCCTGGTGGGCCAGGGTACGACACCTCCTCGATGCGCACGGGACGAGAATTTTTCAACGATTGTGAACGAGGGGGAGGTGTTCGTGGCGGTCACCATTGATGTTGGCGGGGAGGTTCTCCATCATGGATCCGGACTCGCACGCCTCGATGTAAATCACCATCTGCAGCAGGGGACACGTCGGCCTCGTCACGACACCGAGCAGAGCCTCACGCCCCCGCGTGACTTCCCACAGCCGTGCTGTGCTCGCAGTCTGATGCGTTTGTTTCTAGGTTCAAGCAGCTACCAGACACGCAGACATTCAGTTCCCGAAGAAGCTGCCAGCACGCGGGGCGAAACGTCGGACAACGTGCCGAACAACGCGCAGTGCGACCAGATAACGCGCCAAATACTCCCGTTGACAGTTTAAATGAATGCAGCGATAATGAGTTTAGATAAATGTAATCATTCAAAATGTCTTATTATAATCTGTATCTTCTATATGTTATGATAGCCCCTTCTACAGAAGGGTCATCGCCTATTATGTATTTCCCATTTTAAGGTCGCAAAATACGTTAAACGTAGAGTTGTAAAACACAGTTGTGTGCAAGGCTCACCTTGGAGTACATCTTGTTGTCGTACATGTACTGGATCGTCTTGTTCAGGTCGTCCACACTCAGCTGATGGAGACGGTGGGGAGAATCGCCGTTAGGAACTATCTGAGCGGCCGTGCATCACCAACATCACGGCGGGACACACGCAACATCACGGCGGGACGCCACACGCAACAGTCGCTCGGCTCGCGGAATGGGTTCGCTGTCGTGTTCATCATGAATGGAAGCACGACCCTGAGAACCAGCGAGTGTCAGCCAGGCGAGCAGATGGACATGTGGGCAGGTGGACATGTGAGAGATTGGGAGCATGGAGGACAGGATGGGACAGAGTAAGAGATGATCTACCAGTAGCTTCTAACCATCGACACTCAGCCATCAAGGGGCATCCGAGCTGATGACTCCATACAAACGCAACGTGCGTGACAGGACAGAGTCGCCGCCGCCGTGAAGCGGCGTGCAACCATTCGACGCGCTCTTCATCGATGACGCTACCTCGTCGCTGGGGAAGGCGATGATTCCCGGAGCTCCGTGGTCGGTGAAATACACGAACACGTGGTCGTTGGGGCCACTGCGGGCGACATGAAAAAAAATTAATGCGGATTCACAATTTGTGTATACAACGAATGTGTCCTGTGTCCGTGTGGGGAGCGGTGGTGCAGCGGTTAGCGCGCACCGTGATACGAACCCTGCGACCCGAGTTCGATTCCCGTTCACGGTCACCACGAACACCAGTGACGATTATCTTAACCGGTCCAGGGCCTCCCCTATGTCAACTCAGCCTCAAATGAGTACCGGGTGCAGTGTGTAAGCATCGCCACTATGGAGACGAAGGCAGCCGGGAGTGGTGCTGCCCACCCACCCCCTGGCGTGCCGTGCCGGCCTTAATCGTTGCTCACTAACAGCACTTGCCCAAAGGTCTGTTAAGGCTATACGGGGGAGATTTGTCTTTGTGGCTAAGTCAAAATGTGTGTGCGTGTCTGCAGAAAACGAAGACATCTCAACGCATCGTCCATCACGTGAAGAGCGGGCGCTGTGCACTCGCCTCTTGAGCACCTTGCCAGAGCCCTTGCCCTGCACACCCGCCTCGTCCCCTTTCAGCACCGACAGGAACACCTGGGGAGTGACGTTCTGCGCGAGCGCAACGCGGCCAAGCCAGGGTAAGGAACAGCAGCAGCGCTCAGCGGACAATCCAGAGATCAGCGGCCAGGCAGGGTTGCTGGATTTCAACAGAACTCGTTCAGAAACAACGATTATTGAAATTGGTCAAACAGCCCATGAGGCAGGACTGTCCTGAAACATTGTTCTGTACCGATACATGTTTTTTCGTTTCCACAATTTCATGCCGGTTGTGCTATGGGCATCCCGCCACCAGACGAACACAGTGCAGTGCAGCCAGCCCTTGGCGCCGGAGAGCGGCTCACGGACGTGGATATCACAGAGCTACCACTGATCACCTTCAAGTGACCTTTGGTCCACACAGAGTAGAAGGCGGCGCTCCTTACTTGCTCGGCAAATTGTTGCTAATGTAACATTTATTTGTGGAGTGATGGTGCTGTGGTTAGCACACCGCGCTGCGAACCCGGCGATCTGAGTTCGATTCCTAGCCATGGCTGATGTCGGTGGCGAGTGATATCTGAAGCGGTCTTGGGCTTCCCCCCTTCACCCACCGGCACTGACCAGCGTGGAGAAGTATGGTCAACAGCACTGAGGATGACCCTGGGAAGTGGATATCTCAAGAGCTACTTCTGAGATCACCTTCAAGTGACCTCTGGCCCACACAAAGTAGAAGCAGCACTTTCTCCATCCACTCTGCATATGAGAGCAATGGTTACTTCCTGTGCCTGCCCTTGAAATGTTGTTCCAAAGTGATAATAAATGGTCCACTTCTCAGAGGAGAGGCAATGTTGCCTGCAGAGGCTGTGTTGTTATTTATTACCTGTGCCAGCCGTGACAGTCATTGATGGAACGCGCTGCAGCAGCGGGAGGTTAGGCGCTCGCCGTAGGCAGAATTGACCTTAAATTTTAATGTGGCGATCCCTGTTTAATAAGCGAACAAGGCCAAGCGAGGCCAGGCGAGTAAGAGTTTATAAATATCTTTCGCGCGCGGCTGCTCTGTGTGGGACATTGGGGCAGTACTCTACTGAACATTTGCTTTAATTGTTTTTGTTATTTAATGTATGTTTATTTATATATGTGTATAAAATCCAGTTAAACCCAAATGTTGAGGTAAAACACGAACAAAAACAAGTGGCTAATTTTTCTCAGGCTTGGCATTTAAAATCAATTCGAATCAAATCAAAATATCGGGTGCTCGGTCTCATTGTCTCCAGCGAGCGAGACATTTGGGAATCTCCCAACGGGCGGTTCTAACCCCTCACGTGAGACGAGCGGGAAGCAAGCTTATCCCAGCCCTGGTCAACAACAAGACACCATTCCAAGGCAACGATTTACATAGGAACTGTTACTACGCTTGTTTACCCGGGAGATCCTCACCGAGTCTCATGACACTTTTGCAGGAGGGTCCTGCCAAAGTTTTCTCAGTAGGGGGCAACGATTTTGCCGTGCAGATTGCAATCGGGTGATTTGCGTGTCATTTTTCAAATTTGGCTAAATGTGCACCATGTAAGGCGTACGGCACAGCGATGCTGTTGAGGGCACAATAGCTGAGAGGCGATAACGTTTCTCGAGCGAGGCTAAGAGCGAGACTAAGAGCGAGGCTAAGAGCGAGGGCACAAACTTGGGGAAAGAGATGACGGGGGGTGGGAATTCCAAAGTGGAGCAGTGCGAAGAAAGAGCAATTTGAGAAGTTGTTTTGACCTTGAGTGTGGTGGCCGACAACACAATGTGGATAACCAGACGGTCCATTCTGTGTTGTGTGGGCCTTGACAATAGATAACTAACAGCGCTTTCTATAACAAATTATAGCATGGACAGCCAGAGGTATATACAGAACAAAAGCACTCACTTCTCCAATGTAGTCCTTGGGAACTCCACTGTAAACATCAGGCCCCTTGGGCTTATTGATGATGATGCCCTTGGTTGGATTTCTGTGGAGAGGGTGGGGTGGGTAGAATATGGTGGAGGGTACGTGGGTTAGCGACAGAAAGGGTAGGAGAGATGAAAGGGCAAGGTGTGAGTGGGTGGTGGAGCTGGGGTTGTGAAGGTGATGGCAGCAGCAGTTGTAGCCCTGGTGTCAATCGGGGTTGATGAGTGTTGGCGACAATGAGATTCGGTGTCCGCGAGTGGCTGTTGAGTCAGCGCGCGCCGGGGTTGTCACTCACTCGTCGCTGTCCGCGATGTCGTCGTACATCATGACGATGACCCTCTCGTCGGGCACTCCTGCCTTGTGCACGATCTGGTACGCGTGGCACGCGTCCGCCTGGCGCGACACAGAGACAATGGCAGACGGTGAGGGCCTGAGAGCGGCGGCTCAACTCGCAAGCGCGGCGAGTCTGAGCCTGGCACGCGGACGGGCGGCCGGCTGGTAAAGCTGTGGCATGAAGTGCCAATAGTCACCTAGCCACGTCTCTACTATTATTATTATTGTTGCACAAAGTAGGAAGAGGCTCATAATGTACGTGTAAGATCCAACTACGTATGATGCAACCAGGCTCGACCCAGAAACCAATCAAACCAGCAAAGATCATCACTTAATGTGGACACTGATGAAGAGGATCGAACAACAGCTCTGAAGGAAGTAAATAAACAGAGAGAAATTTGCGTGCTCGCAAGCGTGCTGGGAGACAGAAGGGAACACGCGCATTGGAGAGCGTACGCAGGTGAAGAGACGAAGTTTCAACGATGAAGAAAAGTGACTGGGCTTGGGCAGGACGCGTGACAGCTAGAAGGGACGACGGCCCATGGGCGAGAACAAGGCTGCCTGGCGGCAGCCAAAGGGAGAGAAAAAAAACTACAAAAAGAGAGTTCCCAAGATGACGTCCACCGTGGAGATGGAGCGACGAGATTGGCTCGTGCGTAGACGCTTGAGTGGATTGTTACGTCACAGGCCTGAAGGGGCCCTGGCACTGGGCTACGTTGCAGAGAGGAGGCTACCTGGTGGCGGTAGTTGTAGTAGCCGTTGGAGCCGGCCACCAGCACGACCCACGTGTCGGCTCCATCCTCTGGCATCCGGAAGGTGAATGCGTGGACACCCGCGCCCAGCAGAGCCACCGCAGCCAGCAGCAGCGTGCACTTCATGTTGCTCTGCGCTCAACACAAACGCCGCGACGCGGAGTCGCTTTCATAACGATTCCAATTGCATCACAGACACTGCCCTGGTACGTTCAATGTGTTCACGTGAGAAAACAAAACCACTTTATGAAACTAAAACAGAAAACGTAGGTTTGTACCCACGTCCAATCTGAATCGTACGACCTCCAAATCTGACAAGTTACTTCCTTAGACAACTCATGGGCCAAGGAGAGCCCACCGCTGATGTACGTGCCAGTGAGGTGGACCTGTGCAGTGCGTAGCCTCACCTGTGTCTGTTCTCAAAGGAGCTGGAATGGATTGCCGGCACCTGGCGTATAAATATGAGAGCAAAGCTGCTGACACAATGACGGACCTTGAACTCATGGTGAGGCTGTGGGGGGATAGAAGCGAACTCAAACCACCCACGCGGCTCAAATATTCACTGTGTAACCGACGACAGTAAAGCAACAAGTCAGATGAGCATTGAGGCAGTGATCATTGTATTTTTACAGCCATGAAGCTCTTTTTCACAGATGTCCAGTATAGGGTCAGGTCAGAAGAAGTTGAACATACAGACATTCCTATAGTGGAGAGGAGCCCAACCACATGACAACCACCGTCGACTTACCTTCATAGTGGTACTCAATTTATCGACCCCAGAGACATGATGAGCTCATTCAACGCCTCAACCAGGATTTGAACTTACGACCTTCTCGCTTGCGAGTCTCTCGCTCTGCCGCTGAACCACGGGGCCGCATTCCAAGCGCAGTAAATATCCCTGATGTGAAACAGTCTGAGTGGGTCGTGGCAATCCCCTAGTGATTGCTTTTTTTATGTTCTAATGAAGGCAGCTTTATAATGTAGTTGCTTCTTTTGAGTCCAGTGTATTTTGATAATGGAAAACTATCGATGTTTCACGTTGCTGTCCCGTGGGGGAAATGAAATACATCACCGTGGAAGGGGAAACGGCAATTCATCAAAGGCCTCATTTATCCGGGTTTCACTTGCAAAAAAACAATGTCTAAATGTGCTCTCACCTGCTCACGTATTTCATTTGTTCAAAAGATGACGCTAATTATACACAGTGGTATACTTTATAACATTGCTTTCTTTGCTCATTTACATTTTATTGTTACACATCATTCATAGGTAACGTCTAGTTTTTTCCGACTTCGGAGTAAATAACTGATCACAGTTCTGGGCTGATAACAAATGGAATGTCAGAGTATATTGCGCATTTCATTAAGTGCAGCTAAACACACCTCATAAGTGGCTACTCAAGAAGATCCCGTGGCCGTGGTTGCACGAGTCGGCCTTGGAGGCTTTGCGAGGTTTTCATCCAGGAGTGGATTGACCATGGCTGACGAGAAAGTATTGGTGGGTTTAAGATCCTATGGCACCATTAGCAAAGAGTAGATCTGGAAAATCCAACCCAGACGAATTGCCTGCAAGCGCTTTCCCTTAAACTATATATATATATATATAACGTGGCATCTTGAGAATCCCATTGAGCATTAATAAATGTAAGTGAGCAATGGATTGATGAAGATCTCACCGTTCGGTGTGT
Organism: Lampetra planeri; assembly: GCF_965212315.1. Taxonomy (NCBI): domain Eukaryota; kingdom Metazoa; phylum Chordata; class Hyperoartia; order Petromyzontiformes; family Petromyzontidae; genus Lampetra; species Lampetra planeri. The sequence continues at coordinate 13,602 of NW_027614244.1, forward strand.
GTGTGTGCTCTATCCACAGTTTCTGAACCTGGAAGAAGACATTGACACCATGGCCCCCGTAAAACATCACACACAAACACGACCACGTTCCTCCTGCCTTGATCATTCAGCACTGACCATCGTGGTGAAGTATGGTCATATAACCACCATGACCCCCACACGGCACGGGGAGGGCTTTATTAGCAGTGGATTGATAGAGATCTCAACATTAGACGATATGCGTTTCATTGACATCACAACAGATTCACCCATAATGGTATGTGCCAGGTCACAATTTATTATTTTACTTGTAATACGAATGCGTTTAGTTAGTAATACAGTTTTCTTTGATTATTGAAGGGTTTGTATGTTACTCAATGATGACATAAAGCTAACTATGCCAATATAAAAACTTAACCACAAAATGTTTCAAATATAATTATAATCTGGGCACCATGGTATAAAGTGCAGTCTCCACTCGATCTCTTCTGCAGAAGGGCTTGGGACATCACCAATTATATCTATTTCATTTTAAGGCAGTGTTATTGAAAAAAATACGTGTTGAGTGTTTTGTTCTTGTCGTTGTTGTTTGTGCTGCTATTACACAACTGCCAGCGCAGCAGCAGCAGCATCGCCAGGTAATGAGTGTTAGACACACTGCGCTCTACACCCACGTGCTCCAGCCCACGCGGACGCTCTCAGGACGCACGCGCACTACGTGACCAGCAATGCCCTGCCTGTGTACCTCGGAGGCAGCCAGGGGAGGCTGGCAGGCGGATTCATGGGAACATCCGAGAGGTTGCCACCATTGCGAACCTCGCCGAGGTGGGCATAGAACTGCGGGACCACGGCTCGTTTGTCGTGACCACGTGCGCTCTGGTTTTGTCTCACCTCGTCGAGATTCATCGTCGCGCAAACATCTCGTCCTGAGGTTGAGAACCAGCGGGACATCCTAGTCTCAATTCAAGACTTGACCTGAACTAATGGACAGCACTGGCTACATTCTGGATATATGTTTACATAACAAAAGCTTTAATTGGTTAACATTTATTGCGGCACTTACATCCTGTGCTTCTAAGTATAACACAGTACTATTATTGTAGCTGGGTCATTGCCTACAGTGTCTCGTCCATTAATATTAGTAGAGTAAGATTAGATCCCACATTCTCTGCTTCGGTTCGGGTCTTAAACTCCTTCTACAAACCAAACCCGGACATGTTTCTCAGTCAACACGAGGCCGATCACAACTCAGTCCGCCCACGTCTATGAAAACTGCAGTTTACTGCATTGAAGTTCAACACCGTGCAGTTAACAGATCTCGATGCAAATCAATTCCTGCCACCGAACACATGCCAGATTGTCTGCATCACACTCAGACAGGTGACACCCCTGGCCTTGTGCACCGCTGGCCTCCTTGTCACTCAAGTCCCACGGAAGCACGTGATCGGGCACGTGCCCTGCCATGACTTCGGTCCAAAGTGCATCTAAGGTCACGCGCGTGACCAGAGGCACGGATATCACCAAGACGCGTTCGTCGACACACATTTATATTTAATTACCAAATCGCCATAGGCTGTGGGCATCAGTGGGCAGTGCAGCAAAATTCACAGCTGTACTGTACTTCTATGCTGCCAGGTTCCTCCCACCCTGATCAATCAGCACTGATCATCGTGGTGAAATATATGGTTATATAACGACCATGACCCATACGGCATGGGGAGGGCTTCATCCAGCAGTGGATTGGCAGAGGGCTCAATATTAACTTACATGTGGTTCACATATCATGACAACAGGTCCACCCATAATGCAATGTGCCGGTAACATCTCATAATTGTACTTATAATACAAATACGTGTATTGAGTAATACGTTTGATAATTAATTGAAGGGGTTGTTACCTAATAGCTACTAATAGGTAACTATTCATATGCAAATGTAGAACTGTTCTTTAGAAAACGTGTTTCATTTAATTATTATCTCTGCACTATGGGGTAAGTGCAGTCTCCAACTCTTATCTACTCGATCTGTCTGGCTTCTCTGTCATGCAGAAGGCCCATTGCCCGGAACATCAGCAAATATATATTCGTATCATTTTCGAGGAGTGTTATTGACAAACGTTTTGAGCGTTTTATTTGTGCACGACTGCAAACGCAGCAGCATCACCAGCTCATTCGCGTGTATAACGGTTGTGTTTCAAAATGCTGTACTGTATTGATGTTTGCGACTGCAGTGTGCGCGTGTCTATATATCTACTGTCAGAGGTCATCGATCCGCTGCTTCAGTCTGAAAGACTGAAGCAGCAGGCACTCTCACACCAGGGATCTGCAACCAAAACAATGAGACGTTTTATTTTTCGAATTCGGGAAAACAATTCAATATTCCAATAGCCACAGTGCCACGTGAACACGAGGCGATGGTCCTGAAAACACAACGTCGCCAAGCGGTCCTCAAAGAGCCACCGCATCCGCAGGTCTGCTGACCTCTGCCCATGGCGAACTGCACTTCCCATGGTCAGCAGTCGGCAAACACAAAACAACAAGAGTCAATTTGTTTTTCCAATTTCAAGTCACCGCAGGTTGACGATCCCCGTCTCAGACTGCAGCAGCATGCTCAGCTGCCTTTGTGTCAACGCTGCTGATGTGTACACACACACAGAGAGCGCCCCAGGTACTGCTCTACTACATATTCAAGAACGAGTTAACCTGTTCCTACGCAGATTCCCCGATGGTGAGCACTTGGTGACGTTATTTGAGAAGCTGTGGCCATCGTTTAATGTTTTGCTTGGCCCGTGGCCTCAGGGAGCACGTGGTTCGTCTCGTGAAGCCCGCACGAACCCCCCGTAATCCTTTGTACGTTTATTGTTGCATGGGTGAGCCATGAAGAGTGCAACAAAAACAAGAAGCACGCCGCGTCACACCTGGTGTTTCATTAAAGCAGCACGGGATCTTTACAGTCGACAGCCAGTGCGTGATGTGTGCACAAGAATGTCACGTTGACAATTTACTCATGTATGTTGCCAAGCCGTCGAGAGACCTGTCCTCCACTTAATTTCCAGTCCAGCTTTGAGTGGATACCAATTAAATGCGAGCCCAATTATCCCCCCCCCTCTCCCGCCCCTTCACTCAGCCCTGCCACGCCGAACTCGGGATGCTGCTGCTGCTGCTGTTCGCGGATTTTGTGTCCCCCTCCGTTTTGTGATCGGCGCTTTCTACCCAGACCCAGCTCATTTTGAGTTACATGCTTGGTGTTGAAGCCTGTATGTAAAGAAGAAGGCAGGGCAATAACTTGTCTCTTGTTTGGTCGTCTATTGAACGGGAGATATTTGGCTCAAACTCCATCCATCCTGTCCGATCTTGAGCTTTCTTGATTTCTCTACGTGGCCCGGTCTCTCTCCTTCCTTCAAGTGTCATCGTCCTTCTCTGCCTCTTAGCTTCTTTCCGAACATCCTTCCAGATCTTCCCTCGTCAAGCTTCCATCTGTGAGAAGGTGCCGCATCCACATTTTTCTCCTGTTTTGGAGTTTTTCCAATTAGACTTCAGTGGATTTTAGAACTTTGTAACAAAATGTGAGTGGGTATGACTGTAAGGGTCTGCAAATGTCATCCCCGAGTTAATAAGTTAGTCAGAGTGCGTTAGGTTTTACCGTATTTATGAAGCTCCACGTGATTATCGTGGCCAAAACATGGCCCAAAATCCACCCAGCAAAAGACTCCTCTACATGTCGGCACAGTAGAGGACATGTATGACGTCGTTGTTGGCAGTGCCATACCGTGGCACTCTGAAGCACACAGTCAGGACTATTGTTAGTGTTTTTGTGGAGCCTAAGAATTGGTGATCTGTTAGACATCATTTATTTCAGAGACCATCGTGGAGAGAGTTGCCGTCATCGAGTTCGGATGTGATGAAGACGAGCATGAGGGTCTCACCGATCGGGGTATGGAAATGGTGGATCTGGGATATACCTCAGTTCTGGGTGTACGTCGGACAATCGGTGGCTAAATGTTAACTTCCTCACCTGGTATACAGGAATTCGCAGGTTCGATCCCGACCCTGACGCCTTTATATTTGAGTTTACGTGTTCTCCCCGTGCGTTTCGAGTATTTGGCTGCTATACATTTCCACATGATAAGCCACTTCGTTGAGCGATCATTTGTAGCCAGGTCGCTTGTGAAAAAGAGCTCCATAGCTCAGTAGGCCTTGCCTGGTAAAATAAAAAAAACGTTTTGTTTAAATATAAAATTGGGCAAGATGTTTGGGTTTGGATTGGGCAAATCGTAGACAACTGTGGGGGGGTGGGGTTCAGGGCATTGTACGAGTTGTCGAGGGATATGTTGAACAGGGCGCTTGGGTTTGGTGAGAAGGAAGACAACTGTGTTGGAATAGTAAGATGTGACAGGCAGAACACAACCTCGATATGAATAATGACCACACTTATCTGCACATAAGTATAATATTGAAGCGGCACAATTATTTATATTATCCTTGCTTATCTGTGGAATCGCTGTCCAGAAGTCGTCTCCTGGAAGTGCTAAACCTGTTCGATTATCTGTGCTCATCCAGAACTAGGGATCATTGGAAGCAGTCTCCAGGAAGCTCCACATATATCCGAGCATCCATGATTTGTAACTTATTTGGTGATACTACATTGTCACTGGTGCATAAGCACATATAACAACAAAAACTCAACACGTTCGTCAATAACAATGTGGCCTTGAAATGAAACATGTATATTAGGCGACATTGTGGCAATGACCCTTCTTCAATAGACAGTGACCAGAAAGAGAGAATAGACACGAGTTGTAGACTGCACTTTACACCATGGAGCTTGATGAGAATGCATTTTAACTTACATCGATTTATATAGCGCGTTAGTCTAAGGCGCTTACATTGACATATGAAGAGTTACCCATTAGTAGCACGCGTAAATAGAAAGCTGCGTTGATTAAAGGTGCACCTCTGCAGTTGCCTGCTCATGCCACTGCTGGCAGAAGGGCCTCCATCAGAGAGAGAGAGAGAGCGCTCGAGAGAGCCTCTCTGGAGGGTATTTGGCCTTCTCTTCCACAGTGATGAAACGTCTGTGAAGATGCAGGATGAGAATGCCCACATTATCCCGCGTGGAGATTAAAACAAAACCATGCCCATTTCAGCTCACTTGCCAGGAGACTGAACCAGTGGCTCCTGGAGTGCAAGTCCGCTGTGCTAACATTGCAAAACGGCAGCATACCCTGCACCGTAGTGTACATACGTAGATCAATACACTAATCCGTGTGATGTGTCCTGCTTGAAATAGCTGTGAGCCTATGACATTTAAATGAAGGCCTGGTAGATCGATGAAAACTTCCATTACACAATGCATCCATGATTAGAACGTGAACAAGGATGTATGCAGGACTACGGCGCGTGGCAGCGCCGTGAAAACCCATAACTGTGAATGCAGAAACACCGTGCAGCACCTAAATCGTGATGCCGTGGCAGGGACGCATCACTTGTGCCCATTGGGACAGGACGCGGTCCGTGTGGAGCACTGGGACTTTCCCGCCATCCTATCTCGCAAGACGACACGGCATGCCGCTCGCGTGTGAACACTGCGTACGCATTGCCAGATGGCGGGGGAATTCTGAACACTGCAGACACGCGGCTAAATCGTAACAAGGAGCAGATGAAACAATGGTGCAGGCTTCTTAAATCCATCCTGCCGGTGTCCACCAAGCAGTATAAATTGAGAGCATTAGAGTCAAAAGGCAGGTCACATGATGTGGGCTAAATTGTGGGCACTCCCAGCTCGTCCGAGATGCCAGGCCGGTGTGAAAGTGGAGACCGAGAAACCCTCTCGATGGGCTTCTCCTCAGAGCTCCCTCGAGTGGGCAGACTTTCGCCAGCATTAACGTGAGCAATCAATTTGCAGGGATGCGGCTTACCCTTGTGTGTGTGTATCTATATGCTGCATACATTATATACAGCTTCTGTGGGCAAGTGGCCACGTGTCCCTCTCTGCCTGAGATGGGATGCGGGTTATTTAAATATCAGCAGTGTGGGATGAACGACGCCTCTTCTAATGGGGATGAGGGGTCCTGCCGGTTGACCTTTCAATTCTTGAAATGCACGCGGAGAGAAGCGCTGCTGGGCAGTCGTAGCAGCAGCAGCAGCAGCATCACATCAATCATCCCAGCCCGGTGTCTCCTTTTTCTGCAGCAAATGCAGCATTACTGTGGAAGAAAACACGTGTCTCGGTTTCGCTATCACGCACACACACACACAGGTCTCCTATTCAGCACTTGCCGTTCATCACCATCAGCCATGATCAATCCACTGCTGGACTAGGATCTCCCCAAGGCGCTGCTTTCTCTCAAAGTTTGGGGATGTCACAAAGACAAAGATCGTCCATATGTCCTTAACAGACTGTTGGGACAAGAGCTGTTAGCGAGCACCTATTAAAGGCCGGCACGGCACACACGAGGGGGTGGGTGGCTAATATCAAGCCCGACCGTCTTTGTCTCCCAGCGCACCAGGTACTTACTTGAGGCTGAGTCGGCCTAGGGGAGGGCCACGACCGGTTCAGATACTCGTCACTGGTCTTGTCCGTGAGCGGTAATCGAACTCAGGTCGCCAGGTTCATAGCGCAGCACCATAACCACTACACTACCGCTCCCCACAATGTGACCATCCACCTAGCACCGAAACACGAGCAGATTTCATCGCTCCATCTCCCCAGTGGAGGTCCTCAGACATGTCAATTGTGATGGAGTGATTGCCATTCTGTCACTTCTGTTAGCAAGTAGTTAATACATCTGGAAAGACTTGGCATGGCACATGAAGAGATCATGTGGCCAGAACTTCTGACGATGCTCTCTCACCTGTAGCTCTACATTGTGCTTATTAACCCAAAGGCCCAGATCAGGTTTAGATGCCACTTTGACATGGGCAGGAATCAAACACAGATATCCTGTAGTGTAGCATGATTTGATAACCGCTACACTGTCACGCCCGCCTCCATCACAATTATTTATCACTTGCATTCATCATAATCAAGTCACCAAAACGATAAAGCGTACACTTTAACACTTAAAAATAGAAACTAAGCGGTGTTCAAAAAAATGATTTTAATGAAATAAATCCGAAATATGGCAGGTTGTACAAATATCAATCTATCAAAAAAAATCAAATAATCAGGTATACACTGGGATTGTTTCTCGACAAAGATCCCACACTATTACCTTCATAAACTGTTGTGCACGTGCTGTTAGGAAGCGCCGCTGAATGACAACACAACACGCACAAGGGTTGGTGTGGCCGGCCCCACGACTGGGCCAGATTTTGTCCCAGCAGCGCTGATGTCGACTTACACACGGCACCAGGTACTCATTTACTTTGGGCTGAGTCGACCTAAGGGAGGGAGGAGCAGTTCAACATTTTCTCCCGATTGGGAATCTAACGCGACAACCACATAATAACACTATGAGACCTCCTTTTTTGCGTCATCTGGTCCAACACCAATGGAGACTAGGCTCTAAGAAAGCTGTCTCGGTTGTGGACCAATCAACTTTCAGGACAGTGCATATCAGTATCATTATCAAAGTTGTTTCTTTTTGTTTGCATTTTGACTGCTTGTGTTGTGGTTATTGCAAACATGATGCCTTGTATAAATGTGTCAGTTTTTGTACCAGTTGAAAGGGTAAAAACCTATCACTATAACCACATAATAACCCTGGCGTGCACTCCACAGATTGTGGTAACAAGACGCTCACCCACATGTCACCGTGTGTCTCTAAAGTTCAAGGTCAAAGATCCTGACACAGCTTCCAGGCTCGGAGTGCATCTCACCCGGGCCAGCCCCGTCAGCCCGTGGAGACCCATGTATGTGTGTGACAACCCACGCATGAATCACCCAGCTCATCCAGACCACCACGTCAACCCCCAGAGGGATGTGTTCGACCAGGAGGTTCTCAGCACACCGCCCTGGACGTTACAAGACCACTACGCATGCGAAAGGCGACATCAATGTCGGGATGTCTGCTCGCCTGGCTATTACTGGACTGTGTCCATGCATCTTGGATGTCCCGAATGTTTTATGCTGGGTTCAGCATCGATTGAAAACACTGTACGGTTTGTGTAAAGAATGGATTTGTGTTTTGAGGATCAAATGCTTTATCGCAGTTGACTGTATATAAACTAGCGTTGAAAATGTGGACTTTTGAAACTCCAATGCCATACAGTGCTCGGCTTTGTTGATGTTTTGTTACCGTCACTGTTAACCTCATGAGATAAAGAACCGGTTATCGATTCACCGCACAGAGGGAGACGTCTATGGGGTCAACTTGAACGGCTTTCTCTTCACAATCGGCTTGCACAGACCTCACGCCGCCGTGCGGTTTGTACGCCGGTGCGTGCCGCACTCAAGTGAGTGCATCCATGACTGAAACTCAACTTCGAAGCGGTTACCGGTTCGTTACTTTCATTCACCGGTGATAGGTGCTGAAAACGGTTACCGGTTCACCGACTGTATCTAACCCTAGCGCAGCACACGCACCGTGAATACCGCACTAGACATGCGCTATGCACGGCTGGTTATTAAGTAAACATTGATAGTACAGTACGTAAGATGTAAAGATATTTGTAGTTAAAGTATAAGATATTTGTGGTTAAAGAATGCAGCACAGTCTAATAAAGCATCACACTGCACGTGCACGCTGTATGTTGAACTTCTTTCGCACCGTACGTCGCCCACCGTGCTAATTGGAGGTGTGGGGGAAGGACACCAAAATAAACACACTTTTTAATCAGTCCTAAAGGAATGAGTTTGTCAACGTAGACGACGACGATTTAAAAGTGCACAGCTCCAGTGGCTTTGCAGAGCGTTCCAGACGGCCGCAGCGGCGACGTGGTGAGGCGCCGTGTCCTTGTGTCACTACGAACACCCGCCCTGAGTGACGCACGTTAGTTACAGTGGTGAACACATCGAGGGCAGCGGGAGTTTGAATGTTTATCGTGGCGAGTTGAACTCGCAGGGGGCTATCGCCAGCAGCGTCACCCGTAAGATCGCCTAAATATATAAATGTGTCGTTAAACCCGCCACCACCCGACACAGCCGATTAGTAGCAGGGTTCGTCACGGATACAGAAGGTGCCAGAGGGTTGCTAATTCAGTGAAGCGGCGTCGTGTTGGAGAGAAAGTCGACAACATCCACGACGCGAAGGCCCCCCGCGGCTTCGTAGCGGCGAGTCGATGGCGGAACCCGGAGACTCCACGCGCTTGAGCCGGAACTAAAAATGCGGCGAGCGCGGGGAGTTGCAGCCCGGAGTGGTCGAGTGACGGACCGCCTCGCCGAGCACGGTCAGTGTCTCACTCACTCAGTGTCTCAGTGTCTCAGTCAGGCACTCAGTGTCTCAGTCAGTGTCTCAGTTTCTCAGGCAGTCTCTGGTCTCTCAGTCAGTCACCCACTCACTCAGTCAGTCTCTCAGTCAGTCTCTCAGTGTCTCAGTCTTTCAGTCAGTGTCTCAGGCAGTCTCTGGTCTCTCAGTCAGTCACCCACTCACTCAGTCAGTCTCTCAGTCAGTCTCTCAGTGTCTCAGTCAGTCTCTTAGTCTCTCAGTGTCTCAGTCAGTCTCTCAGTCAGTGTCTCAGTGTCTCAGTCTCTCAGTCAGTGTCTCTTTAGTGTCTCAGTGTCTCAGTCAGTGTCTCAGTGTCTCAGTCAGTGTCTCAGTTTCTTAGGCAGTCTCTGGTCTCTCAGTCACCCACTCACTCAGTCAGTCTCTCAGTGTCTCAGTCTTTCAGTCAGTGTCTCAGTTTCTCAGGCAGTCTCTGGTCTCTCAGTCAGTCACCCACTCACTCAGTCAGTCTCTCAGTCAGTCTCTCAGTGTCTCAGTCTTTCAGTCAGTGTCTCAGTGTCTCAGTCAGTCTCTCAGTCAGTGTCTCAGTGTCTCAGTCTCTCAGTCAGTGTCTCTTTAGTGTCTCAGTGTCTCAGTCAGTCTCTCAGTCTCTCAGTGTCTCAGTCTCTCAGTCAGTCAGTCTCTCAGTCAGTCTCTCAGTCACTCACTCAGTCCGTCTCTCAGTCAGTCAGTCTCTCAGTCAGTCTCTCAGTCAGTCTCATATCAGTCTCTCAGTCAGTCAGTCTCTCACTCAGTCTCTCATATCAGTCTCTCAGTCACTCACTCAGTCAGTCTCTCAGTCAGTCTCTCAGTCAGTCAGTCTCTCAGTCAGTCTCTCAGTCAGTGTCTCAGTCTCTCAGTCAGTCTCTCATCTCAGTCTCTCAGTCAGTCTCTCATATCAGTCTCTCAGTCAGTGTCTCAGTCACTCAGTAAGTCTCTCAGTCAGTCTCTTATCTCAGTCTCTCAGTCAGTCTCTCGTCTCAGTCTCTCGTCTCTGTCTCTCTTCTTGTGATCCCCATTGCACTCTCTAAAACTTACTATTGTTAAAGGTGTATTTTACAGGGAGGAACAATGTTCCACACTGCCCACCAGGGATTATTTAGCTGTCTGTCTGATTGTCTGTCTGTCTGTCGTGCATAAATAAATATATAATGCACACAGCTCTTTGATTGGTGGAGACCTTACAAACAGCTCTTTGATTGGTTGAGACCTAGTGCCGGGTACGGAGAGGGGAGGTGCCTAAGGGAGGAGGGTCAGGGGAGGGGCCTAAGGAAGGGGGGAGTCAGGAGAGGGGCCTGAGGGGGGGGGGGGTTCAGGGGAGGGGCCTGAGGGGGGGGGTCAGCGGAGGGGCCTGAGGGAGGGGGGTCAGGGGAGGGGCCTAAGGATATGGGGGGGGGGTGCTCAGGGGAGGGGCCTAACAGAAGGGGGGTCAGGGGAGGGGCCTAAGGGAAGGGGGGTCAGGGGAGGGGCCTGAGGATATGGGGGGGGGGGGGGGGTCAGGGGAGGGGCCTAAGGGGGGAGGTGCCTAAGGGAGGGGGGGGCGATAGTTCAGGGGGCTGTCTGCCTGGCTACCTAAAGTTATCTTGTATACATACAGGTAGGAACAACAGGTTCCACACTGCCCACCAGGGATTATGTGTCTGTCTGTCGTGCACGAATGCGCTGTCCAACCAAGTTCCTACCTGCCCACTCCGAAGGAACGTGTTAAACAGAGATGAATATGCTAAGGGAACACATTTTTACGAGTCAATTAAGTGTGGATCACATGACCACCCTATATGATACTCTACTACGGTGCTAAATAAATATACTTAAAATAATTGTATTGGCGTTACCATACATAATGTTTAGGGAAGTTTTACGAGTATCTCATGGTACGGTATATGGTGTGGTCATTGTGACCAGGCATGTAATGATTGACTGACTGACTACCTTTCAATTCAGATGACAATGCAGGGCCGTTATTGAAATATTATCACCTGAGAGTTCACGTAGATTGTAGAATGTTTGGTGGCTGCACCTTTCGCTGGAAACGATCACACACAACATTTAGGAATCCAACAACATTTCCGCTTGCATGCGTGAGTCGACGCCACGTGTCATGAGTGTCAAGATATAATTCAAGAATCGGGCGTGTGACGTTTCGTGCGTTATCGTCGCTGTGGCAAATGTTTGAGTGTTAGTGGTAACAACGTTGCGTTCGCATTCCATTTATAGACGTCTTGTTATAACGATACCAGTCATGAAATCACATATTTAGCACGCTCTTACAAGGGGTGACATCACAGATTTTAACACTGACACTTTACAGTTCAGAATCCGAATATTTTCACGAGAGGAATCTGATGAGCCGTGCAGGTATTTTAACAGATGTCCAGGAGGTATCTTAGATTCTGTGGGAATGATCTGCAATCGAACTGGTTTCCTCGTCAATTGCCCCAGTGGCAAGCATACTGACAGCCAGGCCCATTGTCACATGATGCCACCCTGGACTTTAATCACGTCGGCGTATTCATTACAGTTCAGTCCCGTAATAGAAGCACATTCGTCAATTCATTTTTCAGTACTCGGTAAATGTAACATGATGTACTGAAATATTGGTCTTGGCTTGATCTTAGAACCTGATTTATGAACGTCATTTCTCATTTCCCAAACTCTTATAACACTGCTCGATTCAATACACGTTGTAACTCTTACTTATTACACATCTGATAGTGCTGTTACAGGCCGCGTAACGTTTTAAGCCTTTAGGCCTGTGCTGATTGGCTGTATTAAAAAAAAAATCTTCCTATCTTAATACGCAATGCTTTGCTACTAAATGTGTCATCCTCTGCGAATTTGAGCGCACCAGCCAATGCTTGAAATGCAGAGGAAGTCTCATTCATTAAAAAAAAAACCTCTATTTGAAATTGAGAACTTTGTGAAGGTCATGAGCTGCGTCACTTGTTATTAATGCATGATGGAATTATAGCCGGTGCACTCTCCTCTGTCACCCAACCCAGGAGATCAATATTGAATAGGTGTATCGCGTTGAAGGGCCGGTACACGCGTACACGTCATGATGCTCACATGCGAGTGTGACTGCAGGCCCTCCAGGTGCAAGGGAAGAAACAGGCTGGCACTACTCTCCAAGCAGATTTCTATCCAAACATTTACAAAACAAAATTTGTCCAACCACAGCCGGTGGGTTGCACTCAACCACTAGCGGCCCTTTCCAATTCCTGCTTCTTTAGCTTTTCATGACATGTGAAGGTGAACTGCTTGTTTATTTTGTGTTGCAGGTTAGGCGTTCACGGATATGGATGTTGGTGTTGCCATGCAGGGTTAGGGGCAGGGATCGGCACCCTGCGGCTATGGAGCCACATGCGGCTGTTTAAGGACTTGTTTAGTGACATTATTTATTAAGGAACACCATCTCGTATTCATACGCATTGCGGATTTTATTTTACTGAATTGGGAAAAAAGGTCTCTTGTTTTGGTTGCCGACCCCTGGGTTTGAGTAATGGCAGCATTGCCACCTTTTCCACTACCTAAACATATTTCTCGATTAACCGATGTATATCAGAACTGTGCAGTGCACTGTAATAAAGTTCACCAAAATGCTGGGACCAGATTTCGGTGCAAATCAATTCCTGCCAATCCGAACACAGATGCCCAATCCTGGACTGCCTCGGTCGAACCTGGGCAGGTGGCAACCCTCCTTAGTGGTTTTGGGGCTAGAGTTCAGGGTTATGGGTTAAGGCTAGGTAGGTGTTTAGCGTTAGAGATAAGGGTTTGGGTTTATGCTTAGGGATTGGGGTTATTTTCTTAAGCCCACGTGTGGGAACAGCAGTATCGGTCTCCTCACGTGTTAAAAACACTGCCAATACAAAACGTGGCCAACCACTCAAATGCATGTGATGTTGTGTAGAGTATGGCAACAATGCATAGGATGGTGTTACATTTGCATGAATTGTATATTATATTCTCCAAGCCCGATTATGAAAAATTATTATTTTTGTGACAGATGTTCTCAGTTTCGTCTAAAAGGAGTTATTATAGATGCGTCAGCATTGGTGTAGTGTGTGATAAACTCATCCAATCATTGTCCTGATTTACGTGACAATCATTTTGAAGCAGTTTCTTAATTTACAATCCTGTTGGCTTAGCAAGCGCGTTAACTGAGGTGGTAAACGTTTTCTCTTCTGTAAGACTTCATACCAATGCAACCCAAAACAATGTAGTAATTAATAAATATAAATAAATATTATGAGAAGAAAATATACACTTATGCAGTGATGCTGGTGGGGGGGGGGATTTAATTGTGGTGAAAATGTTAACGTCTTTGACTTTTGCTGAACTCGTGAAGAAATTTCGAGAGTATTTTTCGAGTGCATTTTGTGATTTATGCACGTGACAAAGCATTGCAGTTTCCCGGGGCTTGGAGAGGCAAGGAGTGATGTGCTAATGCGATGGGATGAGCGGTGTGCACTCTTAGACTGAGCTGGGCAAAGCTGGGCATTTGAATACGCGAGTCGATCCGCTTAACAAATTGTGGGATTGCTGTTGATGATTTTAAATGAAAGCGGCAGGCAAATGGGGCGAACTGGAAACATTGATTTCGTAGCAAATGTATTGCAACATTTTTGATTGGCACTTTTATAATTAACTGAAATAAATAACCGTTGCTACTTTGCACATTGAAAAAGCACACTCTCCAGTCCTGTGTAAAAAAATCGACACAAACACATCAAAAGCATGCTATTTCTTAAAATATAAACACTGTGGCTATTTTCAAATTAAGCACACGTTGAGATTTTGTTCCCTGAATGTGAAGTTGTATGTGTTGTTTTGATCCAACAACCTGACCATGAAGTGGATGGGTATCTCAGTTTCAGTCCATCGTGACAGCCTATGACCAAATCAACCTTAACACGCCCACTATGACAAGCTAAGCAGGCGTGAGCCTGGACAATGCATGGATGGGTACCCATCATGCACAAAAGACCGGCGCAGTAGGAATTGTGGGCAGTAGAAAACAGCACGGCAACTTCCACTCCTCTCCCTCCACCTTTACAACCTGCACTGACCAGCACGCTGAAGTATGTTCGAATATCCGTCACGCCCCACAGGGTGGGCAGAGGCCATCATCCAACAGGAGATCAAAACGTACTGTACGTGTGCATCTACGTGTGTAGTTGGATGACTACTATAACACCCTCTCCTTGCCGGCGAACATTGTCTCAGTCATTGTGTGTGTGTGTACTTGTTTTTATGATGCAGGGAAACATTTTCAAGTCTCCATGGTCTCCCAAGAAAGCCCAAAGCTTTCACTGCCATCCACGTGTGACCTCTTTCCTTCCGATACTCAGCTACCCTTCTGCAGTACCGGTAACAAAAGCCTTCATATCGATATAACCTGCACACATTGCAACTCATAATTAACCTAGCGGTGAAAAATTCCCGTGGTATTAATGGTATGGCAGCCACAGTGGCGAGATGTTAACTGCCTCGCCTAGTATGCAGGAGGTCGTGTATTCGATCCCGACCCTGGC
>NW_027614245.1:0-28467 GCF_965212315.1 Lampetra planeri
TTGTCGGCCCGGGTTGTTGTCGGCCCGGGTTGTTGTCGGCCCGGGTTGTTGTCGGCCCGGGTTGTTGTCGGCCCGGGTTGTTGTCGGCCCGGGTTGTTGTCGGCCCGGGTTGTTGTCGGCCCGGGTTGTTGTCGGCCCGGGTTGTTGTCGGCCCGGGTTGTTGTCGGCCCGGGTTGTTGTCGGCCCGGGTTGTTGTCGGCCCGGGTTGTTGTCGGCCCGGGTTGTTGTCGGCCCGGGTTGTTGTCGGCCCGGGTTGTTGTCGGCCCGGGTTGTTGTCGGCCCGGGTTGTTGTCGGCCCGGGTTGTTGTCGGCCCGGGTTGTTGTCGGCCCGGGTTGTTGTCGGCCCGGGTTGTTGTCGGCCCGGGTTGTTGTCGGCCCGGGTTGTTGTCGGCCCGGGTTGTTGTCGGCCCGGGTTGTTGTCGGCCCGGGTTGTTGTCGGCCCGGGTTGTTGTCGGCCCGGGTTGTTGTCGGCCCGGGTTGTTGTCGGCCCGGGTTGTTGTCGGCCCGGGTTGTTGTCGGCCCGGGTTGTTGTCGGCCCGGGTTGTTGTCGGCCCGGGTTGTTGTCGGCCCGGGTTGTTGTCGGCCCGGGTTGTTGTCGGCCCGGGTTGTTGTCGGCCCGGGTTGTTGTCGGCCCGGGTTGTTGTCGGCCCGGGTTGTTGTCGGCCCGGGTTGTTGTCGGCCCGGGTTGTTGTCGGCCCGGGTTGTTGTCGGCCCGGGTTGTTGTCGGCCCGGGTTGTTGTCGGCCCGGGTTGTTGTCGGCCCGGGTTGTTGTCGGCCCGGGTTGTTGTCGGCCCGGGTTGTTGTCGGCCCGGGTTGTTGTCGGCCCGGGTTGTTGTCGGCCCGGGTTGTTGTCGGCCCGGGTTGTTGTCGGCCCGGGTTGTTGTCGGCCCGGGTTGTTGTCGGCCCGGGTTGTTGTCGGCCCGGGTTGTTGTCGGCCCGGGTTGTTGTCGGCCCGGGTTGTTGTCGGCCCGGGTTGTTGTCGGCCCGGGTTGTTGTCGGCCCGGGTTGTTGTCGGCCCGGGTTGTTGTCGGCCCGGGTTGTTGTCGGCCCGGGTTGTTGTCGGCCCGGGTTGTTGTCGGCCCGGGTTGTTGTCGGCCCGGGTTGTTGTCGGCCCGGGTTGTTGTCGGCCCGGGTTGTTGTCGGCCCGGGTTGTTGTCGGCCCGGGTTGTTGTCGGCCCGGGTTGTTGTCGGCCCGGGTTGTTGTCGGCCCGGGTTGTTGTCGGCCCGGGTTGTTGTCGGCCCGGGTTGTTGTCGGCCCGGGTTGTTGTCGGCCCGGGTTGTTGTCGGCCCGGGTTGTTGTCGGCCCGGGTTGTTGTCGGCCCGGGTTGTTGTCGGCCCGGGTTGTTGTCGGCCCGGGTTGTTGTCGGCCCGGGTTGTTGTCGGCCCGGGTTGTTGTCGGCCCGGGTTGTTGTCGGCCCGGGTTGTTGTCGGCCCGGGTTGTTGTCGGCCCGGGTTGTTGTCGGCCCGGGTTGTTGTCGGCCCGGGTTGTTGTCGGCCCGGGTTGTTGTCGGCCCGGGTTGTTGTCGGCCCGGGTTGTTGTCGGCCCGGGTTGTTGTCGGCCCGGGTTGTTGTCGGCCCGGGTTGTTGTCGGCCCGGGTTGTTGTCGGCCCGGGTTGTTGTCGGCCCGGGTTGTTGTCGGCCCGGGTTGTTGTCGGCCCGGGTTGTTGTCGGCCCGGGTTGTTGTCGGCCCGGGTTGTTGTCGGCCCGGGTTGTTGTCGGCCCGGGTTGTTGTCGGCCCGGGTTGTTGTCGGCCCGGGTTGTTGTCGGCCCGGGTTGTTGTCGGCCCGGGTTGTTGTCGGCCCGGGTTGTTGTCGGCCCGGGTTGTTGTCGGCCCGGGTTGTTGTCGGCCCGGGTTGTTGTCGGCCCGGGTTGTTGTCGGCCCGGGTTGTTGTCGGCCCGGGTTGTTGTCGGCCCGGGTTGTTGTCGGCCCGGGTTGTTGTCGGCCCGGGTTGTTGTCGGCCCGGGTTGTTGTCGGCCCGGGTTGTTGTCGGCCCGGGTTGTTGTCGGCCCGGGTTGTTGTCGGCCCGGGTTGTTGTCGGCCCGGGTTGTTGTCGGCCCGGGTTGTTGTCGGCCCGGGTTGTTGTCGGCCCGGGTTGTTGTCGGCCCGGGTTGTTGTCGGCCCGGGTTGTTGTCGGCCCGGGTTGTTGTCGGCCCGGGTTGTTGTCGGCCCGGGTTGTTGTCGGCCCGGGTTGTTGTCGGCCCGGGTTGTTGTCGGCCCGGGTTGTTGTCGGCCCGGGTTGTTGTCGGCCCGGGTTGTTGTCGGCCCGGGTTGTTGTCGGCCCGGGTTGTTGTCGGCCCGGGTTGTTGTCGGCCCGGGTTGTTGTCGGCCCGGGTTGTTGTCGGCCCGGGTTGTTGTCGGCCCGGGTTGTTGTCGGCCCGGGTTGTTGTCGGCCCGGGTTGTTGTCGGCCCGGGTTGTTGTCGGCCCGGGTTGTTGTCGGCCCGGGTTGTTGTCGGCCCGGGTTGTTGTCGGCCCGGGTTGTTGTCGGCCCGGGTTGTTGTCGGCCCGGGTTGTTGTCGGCCCGGGTTGTTGTCGGCCCGGGTTGTTGTCGGCCCGGGTTGTTGTCGGCCCGGGTTGTTGTCGGCCCGGGTTGTTGTCGGCCCGGGTTGTTGTCGGCCCGGGTTGTTGTCGGCCCGGGTTGTTGTCGGCCCGGGTTGTTGTCGGCCCGGGTTGTTGTCGGCCCGGGTTGTTGTCGGCCCGGGTTGTTGTCGGCCCGGGTTGTTGTCGGCCCGGGTTGTTGTCGGCCCGGGTTGTTGTCGGCCCGGGTTGTTGTCGGCCCGGGTTGTTGTCGGCCCGGGTTGTTGTCGGCCCGGGTTGTTGTCGGCCCGGGTTGTTGTCGGCCCGGGTTGTTGTCGGCCCGGGTTGTTGTCGGCCCGGGTTGTTGTCGGCCCGGGTTGTTGTCGGCCCGGGTTGTTGTCGGCCCGGGTTGTTGTCGGCCCGGGTTGTTGTCGGCCCGGGTTGTTGTCGGCCCGGGTTGTTGTCGGCCCGGGTTGTTGTCGGCCCGGGTTGTTGTCGGCCCGGGTTGTTGTCGGCCCGGGTTGTTGTCGGCCCGGGTTGTTGTCGGCCCGGGTTGTTGTCGGCCCGGGTTGTTGTCGGCCCGGGTTGTTGTCGGCCCGGGTTGTTGTCGGCCCGGGTTGTTGTCGGCCCGGGTTGTTGTCGGCCCGGGTTGTTGTCGGCCCGGGTTGTTGTCGGCCCGGGTTGTTGTCGGCCCGGGTTGTTGTCGGCCCGGGTTGTTGTCGGCCCGGGTTGTTGTCGGCCCGGGTTGTTGTCGGCCCGGGTTGTTGTCGGCCCGGGTTGTTGTCGGCCCGGGTTGTTGTCGGCCCGGGTTGTTGTCGGCCCGGGTTGTTGTCGGCCCGGGTTGTTGTCGGCCCGGGTTGTTGTCGGCCCGGGTTGTTGTCGGCCCGGGTTGTTGTCGGCCCGGGTTGTTGTCGGCCCGGGTTGTTGTCGGCCCGGGTTGTTGTCGGCCCGGGTTGTTGTCGGCCCGGGTTGTTGTCGGCCCGGGTTGTTGTCGGCCCGGGTTGTTGTCGGCCCGGGTTGTTGTCGGCCCGGGTTGTTGTCGGCCCGGGTTGTTGTCGGCCCGGGTTGTTGTCGGCCCGGGTTGTTGTCGGCCCGGGTTGTTGTCGGCCCGGGTTGTTGTCGGCCCGGGTTGTTGTCGGCCCGGGTTGTTGTCGGCCCGGGTTGTTGTCGGCCCGGGTTGTTGTCGGCCCGGGTTGTTGTCGGCCCGGGTTGTTGTCGGCCCGGGTTGTTGTCGGCCCGGGTTGTTGTCGGCCCGGGTTGTTGTCGGCCCGGGTTGTTGTCGGCCCGGGTTGTTGTCGGCCCGGGTTGTTGTCGGCCCGGGTTGTTGTCGGCCCGGGTTGTTGTCGGCCCGGGTTGTTGTCGGCCCGGGTTGTTGTCGGCCCGGGTTGTTGTCGGCCCGGGTTGTTGTCGGCCCGGGTTGTTGTCGGCCCGGGTTGTTGTCGGCCCGGGTTGTTGTCGGCCCGGGTTGTTGTCGGCCCGGGTTGTTGTCGGCCCGGGTTGTTGTCGGCCCGGGTTGTTGTCGGCCCGGGTTGTTGTCGGCCCGGGTTGTTGTCGGCCCGGGTTGTTGTCGGCCCGGGTTGTTGTCGGCCCGGGTTGTTGTCGGCCCGGGTTGTTGTCGGCCCGGGTTGTTGTCGGCCCGGGTTGTTGTCGGCCCGGGTTGTTGTCGGCCCGGGTTGTTGTCGGCCCGGGTTGTTGTCGGCCCGGGTTGTTGTCGGCCCGGGTTGTTGTCGGCCCGGGTTGTTGTCGGCCCGGGTTGTTGTCGGCCCGGGTTGTTGTCGGCCCGGGTTGTTGTCGGCCCGGGTTGTTGTCGGCCCGGGTTGTTGTCGGCCCGGGTTGTTGTCGGCCCGGGTTGTTGTCGGCCCGGGTTGTTGTCGGCCCGGGTTGTTGTCGGCCCGGGTTGTTGTCGGCCCGGGTTGTTGTCGGCCCGGGTTGTTGTCGGCCCGGGTTGTTGTCGGCCCGGGTTGTTGTCGGCCCGGGTTGTTGTCGGCCCGGGTTGTTGTCGGCCCGGGTTGTTGTCGGCCCGGGTTGTTGTCGGCCCGGGTTGTTGTCGGCCCGGGTTGTTGTCGGCCCGGGTTGTTGTCGGCCCGGGTTGTTGTCGGCCCGGGTTGTTGTCGGCCCGGGTTGTTGTCGGCCCGGGTTGTTGTCGGCCCGGGTTGTTGTCGGCCCGGGTTGTTGTCGGCCCGGGTTGTTGTCGGCCCGGGTTGTTGTCGGCCCGGGTTGTTGTCGGCCCGGGTTGTTGTCGGCCCGGGTTGTTGTCGGCCCGGGTTGTTGTCGGCCCGGGTTGTTGTCGGCCCGGGTTGTTGTCGGCCCGGGTTGTTGTCGGCCCGGGTTGTTGTCGGCCCGGGTTGTTGTCGGCCCGGGTTGTTGTCGGCCCGGGTTGTTGTCGGCCCGGGTTGTTGTCGGCCCGGGTTGTTGTCGGCCCGGGTTGTTGTCGGCCCGGGTTGTTGTCGGCCCGGGTTGTTGTCGGCCCGGGTTGTTGTCGGCCCGGGTTGTTGTCGGCCCGGGTTGTTGTCGGCCCGGGTTGTTGTCGGCCCGGGTTGTTGTCGGCCCGGGTTGTTGTCGGCCCGGGTTGTTGTCGGCCCGGGTTGTTGTCGGCCCGGGTTGTTGTCGGCCCGGGTTGTTGTCGGCCCGGGTTGTTGTCGGCCCGGGTTGTTGTCGGCCCGGGTTGTTGTCGGCCCGGGTTGTTGTCGGCCCGGGTTGTTGTCGGCCCGGGTTGTTGTCGGCCCGGGTTGTTGTCGGCCCGGGTTGTTGTCGGCCCGGGTTGTTGTCGGCCCGGGTTGTTGTCGGCCCGGGTTGTTGTCGGCCCGGGTTGTTGTCGGCCCGGGTTGTTGTCGGCCCGGGTTGTTGTCGGCCCGGGTTGTTGTCGGCCCGGGTTGTTGTCGGCCCGGGTTGTTGTCGGCCCGGGTTGTTGTCGGCCCGGGTTGTTGTCGGCCCGGGTTGTTGTCGGCCCGGGTTGTTGTCGGCCCGGGTTGTTGTCGGCCCGGGTTGTTGTCGGCCCGGGTTGTTGTCGGCCCGGGTTGTTGTCGGCCCGGGTTGTTGTCGGCCCGGGTTGTTGTCGGCCCGGGTTGTTGTCGGCCCGGGTTGTTGTCGGCCCGGGTTGTTGTCGGCCCGGGTTGTTGTCGGCCCGGGTTGTTGTCGGCCCGGGTTGTTGTCGGCCCGGGTTGTTGTCGGCCCGGGTTGTTGTCGGCCCGGGTTGTTGTCGGCCCGGGTTGTTGTCGGCCCGGGTTGTTGTCGGCCCGGGTTGTTGTCGGCCCGGGTTGTTGTCGGCCCGGGTTGTTGTCGGCCCGGGTTGTTGTCGGCCCGGGTTGTTGTCGGCCCGGGTTGTTGTCGGCCCGGGTTGTTGTCGGCCCGGGTTGTTGTGGCCCGGGTTGTTGTCGGCCCGGGTTGTTGTCGGCCCGGGTTGTTGTCGGCCCGGGTTGTTGTCGGCCCGGGTTGTTGTCGGCCCGGGTTGTTGTCGGCCCGGGTTGTTGTCGGCCCGGGTTGTTGTCGGCCCGGGTTGTTGTCGGCCCGGGTTGTTGTCGGCCCGGGTTGTTGTCGGCCCGGGTTGTTGTCGGCCCGGGTTGTTGTCGGCCCGGGTTGTTGTCGGCCCGGGTTGTTGTCGGCCCGGGTTGTTGTCGGCCCGGGTTGTTGTCGGCCCGGGTTGTTGTCGGCCCGGGTTGTTGTCGGCCCGGGTTGTTGTCGGCCCGGGTTGTTGTCGGCCCGGGTTGTTGTCGGCCCGGGTTGTTGTCGGCCCGGGTTGTTGTCGGCCCGGGTTGTTGTCGGCCCGGGTTGTTGTCGGCCCGGGTTGTTGTCGGCCCGGGTTGTTGTCGGCCCGGGTTGTTGTCGGCCCGGGTTGTTGTCGGCCCGGGTTGTTGTCGGCCCGGGTTGTTGTCGGCCCGGGTTGTTGTCGGCCCGGGTTGTTGTCGGCCCGGGTTGTTGTCGGCCCGGGTTGTTGTCGGCCCGGGTTGTTGTCGGCCCGGGTTGTTGTCGGCCCGGGTTGTTGTCGGCCCGGGTTGTTGTCGGCCCGGGTTGTTGTCGGCCCGGGTTGTTGTCGGCCCGGGTTGTTGTCGGCCCGGGTTGTTGTCGGCCCGGGTTGTTGTCGGCCCGGGTTGTTGTCGGCCCGGGTTGTTGTCGGCCCGGGTTGTTGTCGGCCCGGGTTGTTGTCGGCCCGGGTTGTTGTCGGCCCGGGTTGTTGTCGGCCCGGGTTGTTGTCGGCCCGGGTTGTTGTCGGCCCGGGTTGTTGTCGGCCCGGGTTGTTGTCGGCCCGGGTTGTTGTCGGCCCGGGTTGTTGTCGGCCCGGGTTGTTGTCGGCCCGGGTTGTTGTCGGCCCGGGTTGTTGTCGGCCCGGGTTGTTGTCGGCCCGGGTTGTTGTCGGCCCGGGTTGTTGTCGGCCCGGGTTGTTGTCGGCCCGGGTTGTTGTCGGCCCGGGTTGTTGTCGGCCCGGGTTGTTGTCGGCCCGGGTTGTTGTCGGCCCGGGTTGTTGTCGGCCCGGGTTGTTGTCGGCCCGGGTTGTTGTCGGCCCGGGTTGTTGTCGGCCCGGGTTGTTGTCGGCCCGGGTTGTTGTCGGCCCGGGTTGTTGTCGGCCCGGGTTGTTGTCGGCCCGGGTTGTTGTCGGCCCGGGTTGTTGTCGGCCCGGGTTGTTGTCGGCCCGGGTTGTTGTCGGCCCGGGTTGTTGTCGGCCCGGGTTGTTGTCGGCCCGGGTTGTTGTCGGCCCGGGTTGTTGTCGGCCCGGGTTGTTGTCGGCCCGGGTTGTTGTCGGCCCGGGTTGTTGTCGGCCCGGGTTGTTGTCGGCCCGGGTTGTTGTCGGCCCGGGTTGTTGTCGGCCCGGGTTGTTGTCGGCCCGGGTTGTTGTCGGCCCGGGTTGTTGTCGGCCCGGGTTGTTGTCGGCCCGGGTTGTTGTCGGCCCGGGTTGTTGTCGGCCCGGGTTGTTGTCGGCCCGGGTTGTTGTCGGCCCGGGTTGTTGTCGGCCCGGGTTGTTGTCGGCCCGGGTTGTTGTCGGCCCGGGTTGTTGTCGGCCCGGGTTGTTGTCGGCCCGGGTTGTTGTCGGCCCGGGTTGTTGTCGGCCCGGGTTGTTGTCGGCCCGGGTTGTTGTCGGCCCGGGTTGTTGTCGGCCCGGGTTGTTGTCGGCCCGGGTTGTTGTCGGCCCGGGTTGTTGTCGGCCCGGGTTGTTGTCGGCCCGGGTTGTTGTCGGCCCGGGTTGTTGTCGGCCCGGGTTGTTGTCGGCCCGGGTTGTTGTCGGCCCGGGTTGTTGTCGGCCCGGGTTGTTGTCGGCCCGGGTTGTTGTCGGCCCGGGTTGTTGTCGGCCCGGGTTGTTGTCGGCCCGGGTTGTTGTCGGCCCGGGTTGTTGTCGGCCCGGGTTGTTGTCGGCCCGGGTTGTTGTCGGCCCGGGTTGTTGTCGGCCCGGGTTGTTGTCGGCCCGGGTTGTTGTCGGCCCGGGTTGTTGTCGGCCCGGGTTGTTGTCGGCCCGGGTTGTTGTCGGCCCGGGTTGTTGTCGGCCCGGGTTGTTGTCGGCCCGGGTTGTTGTCGGCCCGGGTTGTTGTCGGCCCGGGTTGTTGTCGGCCCGGGTTGTTGTCGGCCCGGGTTGTTGTCGGCCCGGGTTGTTGTCGGCCCGGGTTGTTGTCGGCCCGGGTTGTTGTCGGCCCGGGTTGTTGTCGGCCCGGGTTGTTGTCGGCCCGGGTTGTTGTCGGCCCGGGTTGTTGTCGGCCCGGGTTGTTGTCGGCCCGGGTTGTTGTCGGCCCGGGTTGTTGTCGGCCCGGGTTGTTGTCGGCCCGGGTTGTTGTCGGCCCGGGTTGTTGTCGGCCCGGGTTGTTGTCGGCCCGGGTTGTTGTCGGCCCGGGTTGTTGTCGGCCCGGGTTGTTGTCGGCCCGGGTTGTTGTCGGCCCGGGTTGTTGTCGGCCCGGGTTGTTGTCGGCCCGGGTTGTTGTCGGCCCGGGTTGTTGTCGGCCCGGGTTGTTGTCGGCCCGGGTTGTTGTCGGCCCGGGTTGTTGTCGGCCCGGGTTGTTGTCGGCCCGGGTTGTTGTCGGCCCGGGTTGTTGTCGGCCCGGGTTGTTGTCGGCCCGGGTTGTTGTCGGCCCGGGTTGTTGTCGGCCCGGGTTGTTGTCGGCCCGGGTTGTTGTCGGCCCGGGTTGTTGTCGGCCCGGGTTGTTGTCGGCCCGGGTTGTTGTCGGCCCGGGTTGTTGTCGGCCCGGGTTGTTGTCGGCCCGGGTTGTTGTCGGCCCGGGTTGTTGTCGGCCCGGGTTGTTGTCGGCCCGGGTTGTTGTCGGCCCGGGTTGTTGTCGGCCCGGGTTGTTGTCGGCCCGGGTTGTTGTCGGCCCGGGTTGTTGTCGGCCCGGGTTGTTGTCGGCCCGGGTTGTTGTCGGCCCGGGTTGTTGTCGGCCCGGGTTGTTGTCGGCCCGGGTTGTTGTCGGCCCGGGTTGTTGTCGGCCCGGGTTGTTGTCGGCCCGGGTTGTTGTCGGCCCGGGTTGTTGTCGGCCCGGGTTGTTGTCGGCCCGGGTTGTTGTCGGCCCGGCCTCGGCGCCTCCAGGCCGCACGCCCGCTGCTGCTCTGCTGTAGTACACACAGCTGCGGCTGCTTCGTGTATGACTCCTGCAACTGCAGTTGGGTCGGCTGCAGCTGCTACAGCAGCTACAACAACAACAGCAGCTGCAACAACAACAGCAGCTGCAACAACAACAGCAGCTGCAACAACAACAGCAGCTGCAACAACAACAGCAGCTGCAACAACAACAGCAGCTGCAACAACAACAGCAGCTGCAACAACAACAGCAGCTGCAACAACAACAGCAGCTGCAACAACAACAGCAGCTGCAACAACAACAGCAGCTGCAACAACAACAGCAGCTGCAACAACAACAGCAGCTGCAACAACAACAGCAGCTGCAACAACAACAGCAGCTGCAACAACAACAGCAGCAGCAACAACAGCAGCTGCAACAACAGCAGCTGCAACAACAGCAGCTGCAACAACAACAGCAGCTGCAACAACAACAGCAGCTGCAACAACAACAGCAGCTGCAACAACAACAGCAGCTGCAACAACAACAGCAGCTGCAACAACAACAGCAGCTGCAACAACAACAGCAGCTGCAACAACAACAGCAGCTGCAACAACAACAGCAGCTGCAACAACAACAGCAGCAAGATGGCGGCGGCGTGTGCGGCCGTGTGTGCGTTGTGCTGCATGGGTGTGGGCTGTGCGTGAGAGTGGGTGAGGGTGAGCTGCGTGTGAGTGAGCTGTGTGTGTGTTTAAATTTAGTGTTTTAAAGATGTCAATTCACCTGCTGTGTATCTTACTACTGTCCCTCCCGGCCATATCTAGTGCCACACTCAACTCTACAAACGGCTACCCGCGTTACTTCGCGTCAATACTTATTGCTAAATTTGCCACTACACCTGCTAATGAAACAACTTATAGACACTTCTACACTCCATCATTGTATCCTTTTAAACCCTATCTTTGTCCCATTACTTCACCAGCACTCCTTCCAAACTTCATTCTGCTCTTAAAAATAACACCATCTGTGAGCTGCTGCTATTCGTCCAAGGTTCGTCGCTCTTCATCCTTTCACAGAAAATACCTGTGCAAACTATTAATTCTACTTTTCTTATTTCTGGGTGGTATTGAGCTTCATCCTGGCCCAAATGTAAAGAACTCATATAATTCTGTAGATTTTTCTGGCAGAAAAGGTGTTGGTGTTCTACATGTCAACATCAGAGGGCTTTTGATTAAATTAAGTCAACTAAAACTAGAAGTAGCAAATCTTGACCCGGACATATTTTGCCTAACAGAAACATTTCTCACTCCTGCCGTCAATGACTTGCAGATTACGATTGACAACTACAACCTTTTTCGGCTTGACCGAGGATCTAAAGGAGGTGGAATTGCCATCTATGTTCGTAATACTATTGCATGTTCACCAGCTCACTCCTTGTTTAAAAAATGTTGCTTTGAAGGTCTGGCTCTCAGAATAACTCTCCCTAATAATCAACACATATTGGTAGTGTGCTGCTATAGACCGCCTAGTGGTAAGGATGTTGAAGCTGCATCTGCACTGAGAGAGCTTCTTGGGGGCCTCCCTAAAGGTGAAATAGTTTTAGTGGGTGATCTAAATTGGAATTGGCTAAACCCGCCGGCCGTGGCCACAAATTTTGCAGATGAATTTAACCTGTTTCAATTAATAAATGTCCCCACAAGACCCAACCTAAAAAATCCGGGACAGTCATCTCTGCTTGACGTCCTATTGACAAATGCCCCTCACAATTTCGCACTGACTGGTGTTCTAGGTAATAACCTTAGTGATCACTCCTTCATTTTTGGGGTGAGATCATCAGCCAGACACAAAGCCCCCCCTAAATTGGTTGAGAAGCACTCCATGAGACACTTCAGCATACAGGCATTTACTAATGATGTGCTTCACTCGGATATTGACAAGGTCTGTGATATTCCAAACCTGACTACGGCTTGGGAGACCTTCAGGTACACGTTTCTACAAATTCTTAACAAACATGCTCCGTTGGTTAAATTTAAAACTAAAGGCAATCGTCCACCATGGTTTGATCCTTTGATTACAAAACTCATGAAAACTAGAGACAAGGCTTGGGCATGTGCTCAGAAAAGTAATTTGGTTAATGACTGGCTAGAATACAGGATTTTAAGGAATAGATGCGTCAAAAAAATACGGCATGCAAAAAATGACTACTTCTCTTCTACTCTCCTTGAATCTCATGGAAATGCCAGGATTTTCTGGAAAACAATCAAATGTATCGAAAAGGCATCCAAAACAGATCATCTGCCCGTTCAGCTTAACCGAAATGGGGAATATTTTTCAGATCCCCAAAAAATAGTTGACAATTTTAACCTTCATTTTTCTGAAGCTGGTACCCTATTTGATAATCTATTGGGAGTCACCCCTGCTCATGCAAATTCCTACACCCCTATCCAAACATTAAGCGAATTTAGTTTTCAGCCAATCCACGAAAGTAATGTTCTGAAACAACTGTCCTTCCTCAAAGGGTCCTCCTCTACCGGAGCAGATAGTATTCCCGTCTTTGCTCTACTAAGTGTTGGTCACCTAATATACAAACCTATAGCCCATATTTTCAACCTGTCCATCAAAGAAGCATCAGTTCCTCTAGAATGGAAACATTCCTATGTTCGTCCACTTCACAAAGGGGGCCCTAAAGATGATCCAAATAACTACCGACCTATCTCAATTTTGTCCCCGTTGATGAAAATTTTTGAAAAATTATTGAACTACCAAATTATCAGTTTCCTGTCCGCCAACAATCTATTACATCTAAAACAATCTGGGTTCCGAAAAAAATACAGCACCACATCTGCTGCATTAGACTCTATGAATCACATTTACAGTAGCCTTGATAATAAGCAGTACTGCGCCTGTCTTTTTCTTGACTTGTCCAAAGCTTTTGATACAGTAGACCACAACATCCTGCTTAGTAAAATAAGTTGCCTCGGTTTTTCCGAAAACACAGTAAAATGGTTAAAAAATTACCTCTTTTCTCGCACCCAAACTGTATTCACAGATGGTTGGAGGTCAAACAGTGTTAAGATAACAAAAGGGGTTCCACAGGGTTCCATTCTCGGCCCCCTCTTGTTCTCTCTTTATGTAAATGACTTGGGCACTGAACTGGATTATTCCAGGGTAAATCTTTTTGCAGATGACACGGTACTAATTACTGCTGGCCGCTCTCCGGATGACGTGA
The DNA here is from genome assembly GCF_965212315.1 of Lampetra planeri. Lineage (NCBI taxonomy): Eukaryota > Metazoa > Chordata > Hyperoartia > Petromyzontiformes > Petromyzontidae > Lampetra > Lampetra planeri. Next base: position 12,219 of record NW_027614245.1, read on the forward strand.
TTGCTAAGCTCCAGAGTGATTTCAACAAACTACAACATCAGCTAGTTGCTCTTAAACTAGTCCTAAATCCTGCCAAAACCAAGGTGCTATGCTTCTCACCAGGACTAAAGCGGGAAGTTATTTTCCCCAAATTACATTCCTTAAATAATGATCAAATAGAGCAAGTTAAGATCTATAAGTATCTTGGGATCATCCTGGATTCAAAACTGAATTTTGAAGATCACATTGATTATATTGGGAAAAAGACAAAAATTAAAATTGGTTTTCTATATCGACACAAGCACTGCTTCCCCCCTATGTTCCGTTTGGAATTGATTAAAGCTACCATACTGCCTCTACTTGATTACTGTGACATTGTTTATAAATCAGCCCCAAGTACTGTACTGAAGAAGCTTGACTCAATGTATCACTCGGCCTTAAGATTTGCATTGAACTGCCCATATAGGACTCACCACTGTGACCTCTACATTGGGTCAAACTTAACATCTCTGAATGTTCGACGGCTTGTGCACCAGATCTTATTTATTCATGATGTACTTGCAAAAGAATCTGCAGATTACCTGCTGGATCTCATCTCTGTTTCAAAGAACAAATTTGACCTAAGGTCTACACTCATTTACCAGCTTAATATTCCCTATTGCCGTACATATACTGGAGGAAGGGCCTTTGCTATTGATGCCCCCAGGGTCTGGAATGCTGTTGCCAATAAATTGAAACTTGAGTCACTACCTATGAGATCTTCACTCAAAACTGCTCTAGAGGAGTTGTACACCCCTAGCTGCCAGTGCTATTCAGTGACCTAAAATAAAATGTTTCGCTCCGGATGATCGCTACAAAGTATGACCTGTGTTTTGATTTAGTGTGCTGATCTTAAAGGTGGAGTGACTCATGCAGCCAGCTATGGCTGCAGGGTTTTGGTAGTACATGTTGTTTATGCCATTTATTGTGAAAATTCTGTCACAGTTCCTATGATTGCTTTTTCATTGCTTTCATGGCTTTATTTTGGTGATTTCGAAAAGTGTATTGGTTTAGCCATGTTTGTTTGTTGTAGTACAGAGTTAGACTGATGGCCTTAATTTAAGCTGTCTTGTGGTTGTTGTTGTTGTTGTTTGACTTGCATCCCACTGGGATTTTTGCACACAGCGTTGGTGTACGGTGTTTTTTCTGCAATATTTTGCTGTCTTTTCTTGGATTTTCTGTTTGCACTTAGTCACATATTCACTTTAAGATGTTTTCTTGTTCATGTTTTTGTTTTTTGTTTGTTGCGGTTGCACCCGATTCAAGAGCTGAATGGCTCACAGGGCTATACCTAATAAATGAACTTGAACTTGAACTTGAACTTGTCGGCCCGGGTTGTTGTCGGCCCGGGTTGTTGTCGGCCCGGGTTGTTGTCGGCCCGGGTTGTTGTCGGCCCGGGTTGTTGTCGGCCCGGGTTGTTGTCGGCCCGGGTTGTTGTCGGCCCGGGTTGTTGTCGGCCCGGGTTGTTGTCGGCCCGGGTTGTTGTCGGCCCGGGTTGTTGTCGGCCCGGGTTGTTGTCGGCCCGGGTTGTTGTCGGCCCGGGTTGTTGTCGGCCCGGGTTGTTGTCGGCCCGGGTTGTTGTCGGCCCGGGTTGTTGTCGGCCCGGGTTGTTGTCGGCCCGGGTTGTTGTCGGCCCGGGTTGTTGTCGGCCCGGGTTGTTGTCGGCCCGGGTTGTTGTCGGCCCGGGTTGTTGTCGGCCCGGGTTGTTGTCGGCCCGGGTTGTTGTCGGCCCGGGTTGTTGTCGGCCCGGGTTGTTGTCGGCCCGGGTTGTTGTCGGCCCGGGTTGTTGTCGGCCCGGGTTGTTGTCGGCCCGGGTTGTTGTCGGCCCGGGTTGTTGTCGGCCCGGGTTGTTGTCGGCCCGGGTTGTTGTCGGCCCGGGTTGTTGTCGGCCCGGGTTGTTGTCGGCCCGGGTTGTTGTCGGCCCGGGTTGTTGTCGGCCCGGGTTGTTGTCGGCCCGGGTTGTTGTCGGCCCGGGTTGTTGTCGGCCCGGGTTGTTGTCGGCCCGGGTTGTTGTCGGCCCGGGTTGTTGTCGGCCCGGGTTGTTGTCGGCCCGGGTTGTTGTCGGCCCGGGTTGTTGTCGGCCCGGGTTGTTGTCGGCCCGGGTTGTTGTCGGCCCGGGTTGTTGTCGGCCCGGGTTGTTGTCGGCCCGGGTTGTTGTCGGCCCGGGTTGTTGTCGGCCCGGGTTGTTGTCGGCCCGGGTTGTTGTCGGCCCGGGTTGTTGTCGGCCCGGGTTGTTGTCGGCCCGGGTTGTTGTCGGCCCGGGTTGTTGTCGGCCCGGGTTGTTGTCGGCCCGGGTTGTTGTCGGCCCGGGTTGTTGTCGGCCCGGGTTGTTGTCGGCCCGGGTTGTTGTCGGCCCGGGTTGTTGTCGGCCCGGGTTGTTGTCGGCCCGGGTTGTTGTCGGCCCGGGTTGTTGTCGGCCCGGGTTGTTGTCGGCCCGGGTTGTTGTCGGCCCGGGTTGTTGTCGGCCCGGGTTGTTGTCGGCCCGGGTTGTTGTCGGCCCGGGTTGTTGTCGGCCCGGGTTGTTGTCGGCCCGGGTTGTTGTCGGCCCGGGTTGTTGTCGGCCCGGGTTGTTGTCGGCCCGGGTTGTTGTCGGCCCGGGTTGTTGTCGGCCCGGGTTGTTGTCGGCCCGGGTTGTTGTCGGCCCGGGTTGTTGTCGGCCCGGGTTGTTGTCGGCCCGGGTTGTTGTCGGCCCGGGTTGTTGTCGGCCCGGGTTGTTGTCGGCCCGGGTTGTTGTCGGCCCGGGTTGTTGTCGGCCCGGGTTGTTGTCGGCCCGGGTTGTTGTCGGCCCGGGTTGTTGTCGGCCCGGGTTGTTGTCGGCCCGGGTTGTTGTCGGCCCGGGTTGTTGTCGGCCCGGGTTGTTGTCGGCCCGGGTTGTTGTCGGCCCGGGTTGTTGTCGGCCCGGGTTGTTGTCGGCCCGGGTTGTTGTCGGCCCGGGTTGTTGTCGGCCCGGGTTGTTGTCGGCCCGGGTTGTTGTCGGCCCGGGTTGTTGTCGGCCCGGGTTGTTGTCGGCCCGGGTTGTTGTCGGCCCGGGTTGTTGTCGGCCCGGGTTGTTGTCGGCCCGGGTTGTTGTCGGCCCGGGTTGTTGTCGGCCCGGGTTGTTGTCGGCCCGGGTTGTTGTCGGCCCGGGTTGTTGTCGGCCCGGGTTGTTGTCGGCCCGGGTTGTTGTCGGCCCGGGTTGTTGTCGGCCCGGGTTGTTGTCGGCCCGGGTTGTTGTCGGCCCGGGTTGTTGTCGGCCCGGGTTGTTGTCGGCCCGGGTTGTTGTCGGCCCGGGTTGTTGTCGGCCCGGGTTGTTGTCGGCCCGGGTTGTTGTCGGCCCGGGTTGTTGTCGGCCCGGGTTGTTGTCGGCCCGGGTTGTTGTCGGCCCGGGTTGTTGTCGGCCCGGGTTGTTGTCGGCCCGGGTTGTTGTCGGCCCGGGTTGTTGTCGGCCCGGGTTGTTGTCGGCCCGGGTTGTTGTCGGCCCGGGTTGTTGTCGGCCCGGGTTGTTGTCGGCCCGGGTTGTTGTCGGCCCGGGTTGTTGTCGGCCCGGGTTGTTGTCGGCCCGGGTTGTTGTCGGCCCGGGTTGTTGTCGGCCCGGGTTGTTGTCGGCCCGGGTTGTTGTCGGCCCGGGTTGTTGTCGGCCCGGGTTGTTGTCGGCCCGGGTTGTTGTCGGCCCGGGTTGTTGTCGGCCCGGGTTGTTGTCGGCCCGGGTTGTTGTCGGCCCGGGTTGTTGTCGGCCCGGGTTGTTGTCGGCCCGGGTTGTTGTCGGCCCGGGTTGTTGTCGGCCCGGGTTGTTGTCGGCCCGGGTTGTTGTCGGCCCGGGTTGTTGTCGGCCCGGGTTGTTGTCGGCCCGGGTTGTTGTCGGCCCGGGTTGTTGTCGGCCCGGGTTGTTGTCGGCCCGGGTTGTTGTCGGCCCGGGTTGTTGTCGGCCCGGGTTGTTGTCGGCCCGGGTTGTTGTCGGCCCGGGTTGTTGTCGGCCCGGGTTGTTGTCGGCCCGGGTTGTTGTCGGCCCGGGTTGTTGTCGGCCCGGGTTGTTGTCGGCCCGGGTTGTTGTCGGCCCGGGTTGTTGTCGGCCCGGGTTGTTGTCGGCCCGGGTTGTTGTCGGCCCGGGTTGTTGTCGGCCCGGGTTGTTGTCGGCCCGGGTTGTTGTCGGCCCGGGTTGTTGTCGGCCCGGGTTGTTGTCGGCCCGGGTTGTTGTCGGCCCGGGTTGTTGTCGGCCCGGGTTGTTGTCGGCCCGGGTTGTTGTCGGCCCGGGTTGTTGTCGGCCCGGGTTGTTGTCGGCCCGGGTTGTTGTCGGCCCGGGTTGTTGTCGGCCCGGGTTGTTGTCGGCCCGGGTTGTTGTCGGCCCGGGTTGTTGTCGGCCCGGGTTGTTGTCGGCCCGGGTTGTTGTCGGCCCGGGTTGTTGTCGGCCCGGGTTGTTGTCGGCCCGGGTTGTTGTCGGCCCGGGTTGTTGTCGGCCCGGGTTGTTGTCGGCCCGGGTTGTTGTCGGCCCGGGTTGTTGTCGGCCCGGGTTGTTGTCGGCCCGGGTTGTTGTCGGCCCGGGTTGTTGTCGGCCCGGGTTGTTGTCGGCCCGGGTTGTTGTCGGCCCGGGTTGTTGTCGGCCCGGGTTGTTGTCGGCCCGGGTTGTTGTCGGCCCGGGTTGTTGTCGGCCCGGGTTGTTGTCGGCCCGGGTTGTTGTCGGCCCGGGTTGTTGTCGGCCCGGGTTGTTGTCGGCCCGGGTTGTTGTCGGCCCGGGTTGTTGTCGGCCCGGGTTGTTGTCGGCCCGGGTTGTTGTCGGCCCGGGTTGTTGTCGGCCCGGGTTGTTGTCGGCCCGGGTTGTTGTCGGCCCGGGTTGTTGTCGGCCCGGGTTGTTGTCGGCCCGGGTTGTTGTCGGCCCGGGTTGTTGTCGGCCCGGGTTGTTGTCGGCCCGGGTTGTTGTCGGCCCGGGTTGTTGTCGGCCCGGGTTGTTGTCGGCCCGGGTTGTTGTCGGCCCGGGTTGTTGTCGGCCCGGGTTGTTGTCGGCCCGGGTTGTTGTCGGCCCGGGTTGTTGTCGGCCCGGGTTGTTGTCGGCCCGGGTTGTTGTCGGCCCGGGTTGTTGTCGGCCCGGGTTGTTGTCGGCCCGGGTTGTTGTCGGCCCGGGTTGTTGTCGGCCCGGGTTGTTGTCGGCCCGGGTTGTTGTCGGCCCGGGTTGTTGTCGGCCCGGGTTGTTGTCGGCCCGGGTTGTTGTCGGCCCGGGTTGTTGTCGGCCCGGGTTGTTGTCGGCCCGGGTTGTTGTCGGCCCGGGTTGTTGTCGGCCCGGGTTGTTGTCGGCCCGGGTTGTTGTCGGCCCGGGTTGTTGTCGGCCCGGGTTGTTGTCGGCCCGGGTTGTTGTCGGCCCGGGTTGTTGTCGGCCCGGGTTGTTGTCGGCCCGGGTTGTTGTCGGCCCGGGTTGTTGTCGGCCCGGGTTGTTGTCGGCCCGGGTTGTTGTCGGCCCGGGTTGTTGTCGGCCCGGGTTGTTGTCGGCCCGGGTTGTTGTCGGCCCGGGTTGTTGTCGGCCCGGGTTGTTGTCGGCCCGGGTTGTTGTCGGCCCGGGTTGTTGTCGGCCCGGGTTGTTGTCGGCCCGGGTTGTTGTCGGCCCGGGTTGTTGTCGGCCCGGGTTGTTGTCGGCCCGGGTTGTTGTCGGCCCGGGTTGTTGTCGGCCCGGGTTGTTGTCGGCCCGGGTTGTTGTCGGCCCGGGTTGTTGTCGGCCCGGGTTGTTGTCGGCCCGGGTTGTTGTCGGCCCGGGTTGTTGTCGGCCCGGGTTGTTGTCGGCCCGGGTTGTTGTCGGCCCGGGTTGTTGTCGGCCCGGGTTGTTGTCGGCCCGGGTTGTTGTCGGCCCGGGTTGTTGTCGGCCCGGGTTGTTGTCGGCCCGGGTTGTTGTCGGCCCGGGTTGTTGTCGGCCCGGGTTGTTGTCGGCCCGGGTTGTTGTCGGCCCGGGTTGTTGTCGGCCCGGGTTGTTGTCGGCCCGGGTTGTTGTCGGCCCGGGTTGTTGTCGGCCCGGGTTGTTGTCGGCCCGGGTTGTTGTCGGCCCGGGTTGTTGTCGGCCCGGGTTGTTGTCGGCCCGGGTTGTTGTCGGCCCGGGTTGTTGTCGGCCCGGGTTGTTGTCGGCCCGGGTTGTTGTCGGCCCGGGTTGTTGTCGGCCCGGGTTGTTGTCGGCCCGGGTTGTTGTCGGCCCGGGTTGTTGTCGGCCCGGGTTGTTGTCGGCCCGGGTTGTTGTCGGCCCGGGTTGTTGTCGGCCCGGGTTGTTGTCGGCCCGGGTTGTTGTCGGCCCGGGTTGTTGTCGGCCCGGGTTGTTGTCGGCCCGGGTTGTTGTCGGCCCGGGTTGTTGTCGGCCCGGGTTGTTGTCGGCCCGGGTTGTTGTCGGCCCGGGTTGTTGTCGGCCCGGGTTGTTGTCGGCCCGGGTTGTTGTCGGCCCGGGTTGTTGTCGGCCCGGGTTGTTGTCGGCCCGGGTTGTTGTCGGCCCGGGTTGTTGTCGGCCCGGGTTGTTGTCGGCCCGGGTTGTTGTCGGCCCGGGTTGTTGTCGGCCCGGGTTGTTGTCGGCCCGGGTTGTTGTCGGCCCGGGTTGTTGTCGGCCCGGGTTGTTGTCGGCCCGGGTTGTTGTCGGCCCGGGTTGTTGTCGGCCCGGGTTGTTGTCGGCCCGGGTTGTTGTCGGCCCGGGTTGTTGTCGGCCCGGGTTGTTGTCGGCCCGGGTTGTTGTCGGCCCGGGTTGTTGTCGGCCCGGGTTGTTGTCGGCCCGGGTTGTTGTCGGCCCGGGTTGTTGTCGGCCCGGGTTGTTGTCGGCCCGGGTTGTTGTCGGCCCGGGTTGTTGTCGGCCCGGGTTGTTGTCGGCCCGGGTTGTTGTCGGCCCGGGTTGTTGTCGGCCCGGGTTGTTGTCGGCCCGGGTTGTTGTCGGCCCGGGTTGTTGTCGGCCCGGGTTGTTGTCGGCCCGGGTTGTTGTCGGCCCGGGTTGTTGTCGGCCCGGGTTGTTGTCGGCCCGGGTTGTTGTCGGCCCGGGTTGTTGTCGGCCCGGGTTGTTGTCGGCCCGGGTTGTTGTCGGCCCGGGTTGTTGTCGGCCCGGGTTGTTGTCGGCCCGGGTTGTTGTCGGCCCGGGTTGTTGTCGGCCCGGGTTGTTGTCGGCCCGGGTTGTTGTCGGCCCGGGTTGTTGTCGGCCCGGGTTGTTGTCGGCCCGGGTTGTTGTCGGCCCGGGTTGTTGTCGGCCCGGGTTGTTGTCGGCCCGGGTTGTTGTCGGCCCGGGTTGTTGTCGGCCCGGGTTGTTGTCGGCCCGGGTTGTTGTCGGCCCGGGTTGTTGTCGGCCCGGGTTGTTGTCGGCCCGGGTTGTTGTCGGCCCGGGTTGTTGTCGGCCCGGGTTGTTGTCGGCCCGGGTTGTTGTCGGCCCGGGTTGTTGTCGGCCCGGGTTGTTGTCGGCCCGGGTTGTTGTCGGCCCGGGTTGTTGTCGGCCCGGGTTGTTGTCGGCCCGGGTTGTTGTCGGCCCGGGTTGTTGTCGGCCCGGGTTGTTGTCGGCCCGGGTTGTTGTCGGCCCGGGTTGTTGTCGGCCCGGGTTGTTGTCGGCCCGGGTTGTTGTCGGCCCGGGTTGTTGTCGGCCCGGGTTGTTGTCGGCCCGGGTTGTTGTCGGCCCGGGTTGTTGTCGGCCCGGGTTGTTGTCGGCCCGGGTTGTTGTCGGCCCGGGTTGTTGTCGGCCCGGGTTGTTGTCGGCCCGGGTTGTTGTCGGCCCGGGTTGTTGTCGGCCCGGGTTGTTGTCGGCCCGGGTTGTTGTCGGCCCGGGTTGTTGTCGGCCCGGGTTGTTGTCGGCCCGGGTTGTTGTCGGCCCGGGTTGTTGTCGGCCCGGGTTGTTGTCGGCCCGGGTTGTTGTCGGCCCGGGTTGTTGTCGGCCCGGGTTGTTGTCGGCCCGGGTTGTTGTCGGCCCGGGTTGTTGTCGGCCCGGGTTGTTGTCGGCCCGGGTTGTTGTCGGCCCGGGTTGTTGTCGGCCCGGGTTGTTGTCGGCCCGGGTTGTTGTCGGCCCGGGTTGTTGTCGGCCCGGGTTGTTGTCGGCCCGGGTTGTTGTCGGCCCGGGTTGTTGTCGGCCCGGGTTGTTGTCGGCCCGGGTTGTTGTCGGCCCGGGTTGTTGTCGGCCCGGGTTGTTGTCGGCCCGGGTTGTTGTCGGCCCGGGTTGTTGTCGGCCCGGGTTGTTGTCGGCCCGGGTTGTTGTCGGCCCGGGTTGTTGTCGGCCCGGGTTGTTGTCGGCCCGGGTTGTTGTCGGCCCGGGTTGTTGTCGGCCCGGGTTGTTGTCGGCCCGGGTTGTTGTCGGCCCGGGTTGTTGTCGGCCCGGGTTGTTGTCGGCCCGGGTTGTTGTCGGCCCGGGTTGTTGTCGGCCCGGGTTGTTGTCGGCCCGGGTTGTTGTCGGCCCGGGTTGTTGTCGGCCCGGGTTGTTGTCGGCCCGGGTTGTTGTCGGCCCGGGTTGTTGTCGGCCCGGGTTGTTGTCGGCCCGGGTTGTTGTCGGCCCGGGTTGTTGTCGGCCCGGGTTGTTGTCGGCCCGGGTTGTTGTCGGCCCGGGTTGTTGTCGGCCCGGGTTGTTGTCGGCCCGGGTTGTTGTCGGCCCGGGTTGTTGTCGGCCCGGGTTGTTGTCGGCCCGGGTTGTTGTCGGCCCGGGTTGTTGTCGGCCCGGGTTGTTGTCGGCCCGGGTTGTTGTCGGCCCGGGTTGTTGTCGGCCCGGGTTGTTGTCGGCCCGGGTTGTTGTCGGCCCGGGTTGTTGTCGGCCCGGGTTGTTGTCGGCCCGGGTTGTTGTCGGCCCGGGTTGTTGTCGGCCCGGGTTGTTGTCGGCCCGGGTTGTTGTCGGCCCGGGTTGTTGTCGGCCCGGGTTGTTGTCGGCCCGGGTTGTTGTCGGCCCGGGTTGTTGTCGGCCCGGGTTGTTGTCGGCCCGGGTTGTTGTCGGCCCGGGTTGTTGTCGGCCCGGGTTGTTGTCGGCCCGGGTTGTTGTCGGCCCGGGTTGTTGTCGGCCCGGGTTGTTGTCGGCCCGGGTTGTTGTCGGCCCGGGTTGTTGTCGGCCCGGGTTGTTGTCGGCCCGGGTTGTTGTCGGCCCGGGTTGTTGTCGGCCCGGGTTGTTGTCGGCCCGGGTTGTTGTCGGCCCGGGTTGTTGTCGGCCCGGGTTGTTGTCGGCCCGGGTTGTTGTCGGCCCGGGTTGTTGTCGGCCCGGGTTGTTGTCGGCCCGGGTTGTTGTCGGCCCGGGTTGTTGTCGGCCCGGGTTGTTGTCGGCCCGGGTTGTTGTCGGCCCGGGTTGTTGTCGGCCCGGGTTGTTGTCGGCCCGGGTTGTTGTCGGCCCGGGTTGTTGTCGGCCCGGGTTGTTGTCGGCCCGGGTTGTTGTCGGCCCGGGTTGTTGTCGGCCCGGGTTGTTGTCGGCCCGGGTTGTTGTCGGCCCGGGTTGTTGTCGGCCCGGGTTGTTGTCGGCCCGGGTTGTTGTCGGCCCGGGTTGTTGTCGGCCCGGGTTGTTGTCGGCCCGGGTTGTTGTCGGCCCGGGTTGTTGTCGGCCCGGGTTGTTGTCGGCCCGGGTTGTTGTCGGCCCGGGTTGTTGTCGGCCCGGGTTGTTGTCGGCCCGGGTTGTTGTCGGCCCGGGTTGTTGTCGGCCCGGGTTGTTGTCGGCCCGGGTTGTTGTCGGCCCGGGTTGTTGTCGGCCCGGGTTGTTGTCGGCCCGGGTTGTTGTCGGCCCGGGTTGTTGTCGGCCCGGGTTGTTGTCGGCCCGGGTTGTTGTCGGCCCGGGTTGTTGTCGGCCCGGGTTGTTGTCGGCCCGGGTTGTTGTCGGCCCGGGTTGTTGTCGGCCCGGGTTGTTGTCGGCCCGGGTTGTTGTCGGCCCGGGTTGTTGTCGGCCCGGGTTGTTGTCGGCCCGGGTTGTTGTCGGCCCGGGTTGTTGTCGGCCCGGGTTGTTGTCGGCCCGGGTTGTTGTCGGCCCGGGTTGTTGTCGGCCCGGGTTGTTGTCGGCCCGGGTTGTTGTCGGCCCGGGTTGTTGTCGGCCCGGGTTGTTGTCGGCCCGGGTTGTTGTCGGCCCGGGTTGTTGTCGGCCCGGGTTGTTGTCGGCCCGGGTTGTTGTCGGCCCGGGTTGTTGTCGGCCCGGGTTGTTGTCGGCCCGGGTTGTTGTCGGCCCGGGTTGTTGTCGGCCCGGGTTGTTGTCGGCCCGGGTTGTTGTCGGCCCGGGTTGTTGTCGGCCCGGGTTGTTGTCGGCCCGGGTTGTTGTCGGCCCGGGTTGTTGTCGGCCCGGGTTGTTGTCGGCCCGGGTTGTTGTCGGCCCGGGTTGTTGTCGGCCCGGGTTGTTGTCGGCCCGGGTTGTTGTCGGCCCGGGTTGTTGTCGGCCCGGGTTGTTGTCGGCCCGGGTTGTTGTCGGCCCGGGTTGTTGTCGGCCCGGGTTGTTGTCGGCCCGGGTTGTTGTCGGCCCGGGTTGTTGTCGGCCCGGGTTGTTGTCGGCCCGGGTTGTTGTCGGCCCGGGTTGTTGTCGGCCCGGGTTGTTGTCGGCCCGGGTTGTTGTCGGCCCGGGTTGTTGTCGGCCCGGGTTGTTGTCGGCCCGGGTTGTTGTCGGCCCGGGTTGTTGTCGGCCCGGGTTGTTGTCGGCCCGGGTTGTTGTCGGCCCGGGTTGTTGTCGGCCCGGGTTGTTGTCGGCCCGGGTTGTTGTCGGCCCGGGTTGTTGTCGGCCCGGGTTGTTGTCGGCCCGGGTTGTTGTCGGCCCGGGTTGTTGTCGGCCCGGGTTGTTGTCGGCCCGGGTTGTTGTCGGCCCGGGTTGTTGTCGGCCCGGGTTGTTGTCGGCCCGGGTTGTTGTCGGCCCGGGTTGTTGTCGGCCCGGGTTGTTGTCGGCCCGGGTTGTTGTCGGCCCGGGTTGTTGTCGGCCCGGGTTGTTGTCGGCCCGGGTTGTTGTCGGCCCGGGTTGTTGTCGGCCCGGGTTGTTGTCGGCCCGGGTTGTTGTCGGCCCGGGTTGTTGTCGGCCCGGGTTGTTGTCGGCCCGGGTTGTTGTCGGCCCGGGTTGTTGTCGGCCCGGGTTGTTGTCGGCCCGGGTTGTTGTCGGCCCGGGTTGTTGTCGGCCCGGGTTGTTGTCGGCCCGGGTTGTTGTCGGCCCGGGTTGTTGTCGGCCCGGGTTGTTGTCGGCCCGGGTTGTTGTCGGCCCGGGTTGTTGTCGGCCCGGGTTGTTGTCGGCCCGGGTTGTTGTCGGCCCGGGTTGTTGTCGGCCCGGGTTGTTGTCGGCCCGGGTTGTTGTCGGCCCGGGTTGTTGTCGGCCCGGGTTGTTGTCGGCCCGGGTTGTTGTCGGCCCGGGTTGTTGTCGGCCCGGGTTGTTGTCGGCCCGGGTTGTTGTCGGCCCGGGTTGTTGTCGGCCCGGGTTGTTGTCGGCCCGGGTTGTTGTCGGCCCGGGTTGTTGTCGGCCCGGGTTGTTGTCGGCCCGGGTTGTTGTCGGCCCGGGTTGTTGTCGGCCCGGGTTGTTGTCGGCCCGGGTTGTTGTCGGCCCGGGTTGTTGTCGGCCCGGGTTGTTGTCGGCCCGGGTTGTTGTCGGCCCGGGTTGTTGTCGGCCCGGGTTGTTGTCGGCCCGGGTTGTTGTCGGCCCGGGTTGTTGTCGGCCCGGGTTGTTGTCGGCCCGGGTTGTTGTCGGCCCGGGTTGTTGTCGGCCCGGGTTGTTGTCGGCCCGGGTTGTTGTCGGCCCGGGTTGTTGTCGGCCCGGGTTGTTGTCGGCCCGGGTTGTTGTCGGCCCGGGTTGTTGTCGGCCCGGGTTGTTGTCGGCCCGGGTTGTTGTCGGCCCGGGTTGTTGTCGGCCCGGGTTGTTGTCGGCCCGGGTTGTTGTCGGCCCGGGTTGTTGTCGGCCCGGGTTGTTGTCGGCCCGGGTTGTTGTCGGCCCGGGTTGTTGTCGGCCCGGGTTGTTGTCGGCCCGGGTTGTTGTCGGCCCGGGTTGTTGTCGGCCCGGGTTGTTGTCGGCTCCGGGTTGTTGTCGGCCCGGGTTGTTGTCGGCCCGGGTTGTTGTCGGCCCGGGTTGTTGTCGGCCCGGGTTGTTGTCGGCCCGGGTTGTTGTCGGCCCGGGTTGTTGTCGGCCCGGGTTGTTGTCGGCCCGGGTTGTTGTCGGCCCGGGTTGTTGTCGGCCCGGGTTGTTGTCGGCCCGGGTTGTTGTCGGCCCGGGTTGTTGTCGGCCCGGGTTGTTGTCGGCCCGGGTTGTTGTCGGCCCGGGTTGTTGTCGGCCCGGGTTGTTGTCGGCCCGGGTTGTTGTCGGCCCGGGTTGTTGTCGGCCCGGGTTGTTGTCGGCCCGGGTTGTTGTCGGCCCGGGTTGTTGTCGGCCCGGGTTGTTGTCGGCCCGGGTTGTTGTCGGCCCGGGTTGTTGTCGGCCCGGGTTGTTGTCGGCCCGGGTTGTTGTCGGCCCGGGTTGTTGTCGGCCCGGGTTGTTGTCGGCCCGGGTTGTTGTCGGCCCGGGTTGTTGTCGGCCCGGGTTGTTGTCGGCCCGGGTTGTTGTCGGCCCGGGTTGTTGTCGGCCCGGGTTGTTGTCGGCCCGGGTTGTTGTCGGCCCGGGTTGTTGTCGGCCCGGGTTGTTGTCGGCCCGGGTTGTTGTCGGCCCGGGTTGTTGTCGGCCCGGGTTGTTGTCGGCCCGGGTTGTTGTCGGCCCGGGTTGTTGTCGGCCCGGGTTGTTGTCGGCCCGGGTTGTTGTCGGCCCGGGTTGTTGTCGGCCCGGGTTGTTGTCGGCCCGGGTTGTTGTCGGCCCGGGTTGTTGTCGGCCCGGGTTGTTGTCGGCCCGGGTTGTTGTCGGCCCGGGTTGTTGTCGGCCCGGGTTGTTGTCGGCCCGGGTTGTTGTCGGCCCGGGTTGTTGTCGGCCCGGGTTGTTGTCGGCCCGGGTTGTTGTCGGCCCGGGTTGTTGTCGGCCCGGGTTGTTGTCGGCCCGGGTTGTTGTCGGCCCGGGTTGTTGTCGGCCCGGGTTGTTGTCGGCCCGGGTTGTTGTCGGCCCGGGTTGTTGTCGGCCCGGGTTGTTGTCGGCCCGGGTTGTTGTCGGCCCGGGTTGTTGTCGGCCCGGGTTGTTGTCGGCCCGGGTTGTTGTCGGCCCGGGTTGTTGTCGGCCCGGGTTGTTGTCGGCCCGGGTTGTTGTCGGCCCGGGTTGTTGTCGGCCCGGGTTGTTGTCGGCCCGGGTTGTTGTCGGCCCGGGTTGTTGTCGGCCCGGGTTGTTGTCGGCCCGGGTTGTTGTCGGCCCGGGTTGTTGTCGGCCCGGGTTGTTGTCGGCCCGGGTTGTTGTCGGCCCGGGTTGTTGTCGGCCCGGGTTGTTGTCGGCCCGGGTTGTTGTCGGCCCGGGTTGTTGTCGGCCCGGGTTGTTGTCGGCCCGGGTTGTTGTCGGCCCGGGTTGTTGTCGGCCCGGGTTGTTGTCGGCCCGGGTTGTTGTCGGCCCGGGTTGTTGTCGGCCCGGGTTGTTGTCGGCCCGGGTTGTTGTCGGCCCGGGTTGTTGTCGGCCCGGGTTGTTGTCGGCCCGGGTTGTTGTCGGCCCGGGTTGTTGTCGGCCCGGGTTGTTGTCGGCCCGGGTTGTTGTCGGCCCGGGTTGTTGTCGGCCCGGGTTGTTGTCGGCCCGGGTTGTTGTCGGCCCGGGTTGTTGTCGGCCCGGGTTGTTGTCGGCCCGGGTTGTTGTCGGCCCGGGTTGTTGTCGGCCCGGGTTGTTGTCGGCCCGGGTTGTTGTCGGCCCGGGTTGTTGTCGGCCCGGGTTGTTGTCGGCCCGGGTTGTTGTCGGCCCGGGTTGTTGTCGGCCCGGGTTGTTGTCGGCCCGGGTTGTTGTCGGCCCGGGTTGTTGTCGGCCCGGGTTGTTGTCGGCCCGGGTTGTTGTCGGCCCGGGTTGTTGTCGGCCCGGGTTGTTGTCGGCCCGGGTTGTTGTCGGCCCGGGTTGTTGTCGGCCCGGGTTGTTGTCGGCCCGGGTTGTTGTCGGCCCGGGTTGTTGTCGGCCCGGGTTGTTGTCGGCCCGGGTTGTTGTCGGCCCGGGTTGTTGTCGGCCCGGGTTGTTGTCGGCCCGGGTTGTTGTCGGCCCGGGTTGTTGTCGGCCCGGGTTGTTGTCGGCCCGGGTTGTTGTCGGCCCGGGTTGTTGTCGGCCCGGGTTGTTGTCGGCCCGGGTTGTTGTCGGCCCGGGTTGTTGTCGGCCCGGGTTGTTGTCGGCCCGGGTTGTTGTCGGCCCGGGTTGTTGTCGGCCCGGGTTGTTGTCGGCCCGGGTTGTTGTCGGCCCGGGTTGTTGTCGGCCCGGGTTGTTGTCGGCCCGGGTTGTTGTCGGCCCGGGTTGTTGTCGGCCCGGGTTGTTGTCGGCCCGGGTTGTTGTCGGCCCGGGTTGTTGTCGGCCCGGGTTGTTGTCGGCCCGGGTTGTTGTCGGCCCGGGTTGTTGTCGGCCCGGGTTGTTGTCGGCCCGGGTTGTTGTCGGCCCGGGTTGTTGTCGGCCCGGGTTGTTGTCGGCCCGGGTTGTTGTCGGCCCGGGTTGTTGTCGGCCCGGGTTGTTGTCGGCCCGGGTTGTTGTCGGCCCGGGTTGTTGTCGGCCCGGGTTGTTGTCGGCCCGGGTTGTTGTCGGCCCGGGTTGTTGTCGGCCCGGGTTGTTGTCGGCCCGGGTTGTTGTCGGCCCGGGTTGTTGTCGGCCCGGGTTGTTGTCGGCCCGGGTTGTTGTCGGCCCGGGTTGTTGTCGGCCCGGGTTGTTGTCGGCCCGGGTTGTTGTCGGCCCGGGTTGTTGTCGGCCCGGGTTGTTGTCGGCCCGGGTTGTTGTCGGCCCGGGTTGTTGTCGGCCCGGGTTGTTGTCGGCCCGGGTTGTTGTCGGCCCGGGTTGTTGTCGGCCCGGGTTGTTGTCGGCCCGGGTTGTTGTCGGCCCGGGTTGTTGTCGGCCCGGGTTGTTGTCGGCCCGGGTTGTTGTCGGCCCGGGTTGTTGTCGGCCCGGGTTGTTGTCGGCCCGGGTTGTTGTCGGCCCGGGTTGTTGTCGGCCCGGGTTGTTGTCGGCCCGGGTTGTTGTCGGCCCGGGTTGTTGTCGGCCCGGGTTGTTGTCGGCCCGGGTTGTTGTCGGCCCGGGTTGTTGTCGGCCCGGGTTGTTGTCGGCCCGGGTTGTTGTCGGCCCGGGTTGTTGTCGGCCCGGGTTGTTGTCGGCCCGGGTTGTTGTCGGCCCGGGTTGTTGTCGGCCCGGGTTGTTGTCGGCCCGGGTTGTTGTCGGCCCGGGTTGTTGTCGGCCCGGGTTGTTGTCGGCCCGGGTTGTTGTCGGCCCGGGTTGTTGTCGGCCCGGGTTGTTGTCGGCCCGGGTTGTTGTCGGCCCGGGTTGTTGTCGGCCCGGGTTGTTGTCGGCCCGGGTTGTTGTCGGCCCGGGTTGTTGTCGGCCCGGGTTGTTGTCGGCCCGGGTTGTTGTCGGCCCGGGTTGTTGTCGGCCCGGGTTGTTGTCGGCCCGGGTTGTTGTCGGCCCGGGTTGTTGTCGGCCCGGGTTGTTGTCGGCCCGGGTTGTTGTCGGCCCGGGTTGTTGTCGGCCCGGGTTGTTGTCGGCCCGGGTTGTTGTCGGCCCGGGTTGTTGTCGGCCCGGGTTGTTGTCGGCCCGGGTTGTTGTCGGCCCGGGTTGTTGTCGGCCCGGGTTGTTGTCGGCCCGGGTTGTTGTCGGCCCGGGTTGTTGTCGGCCCGGGTTGTTGTCGGCCCGGGTTGTTGTCGGCCCGGGTTGTTGTCGGCCCGGGTTGTTGTCGGCCCGGGTTGTTGTCGGCCCGGGTTGTTGTCGGCCCGGGTTGTTGTCGGCCCGGGTTGTTGTCGGCCCGGGTTGTTGTCGGCCCGGGTTGTTGTCGGCCCGGGTTGTTGTCGGCCCGGGTTGTTGTCGGCCCGGGTTGTTGTCGGCCCGGGTTGTTGTCGGCCCGGGTTGTTGTCGGCCCGGGTTGTTGTCGGCCCGGGTTGTTGTCGGCCCGGGTTGTTGTCGGCCCGGGTTGTTGTCGGCCCGGGTTGTTGTCGGCCCGGGTTGTTGTCGGCCCGGGTTGTTGTCGGCCCGGGTTGTTGTCGGCCCGGGTTGTTGTCGGCCCGGGTTGTTGTCGGCCCGGGTTGTTGTCGGCCCGGGTTGTTGTCGGCCCGGGTTGTTGTCGGCCCGGGTTGTTGTCGGCCCGGGTTGTTGTCGGCCCGGGTTGTTGTCGGCCCGGGTTGTTGTCGGCCCGGGTTGTTGTCGGCCCGGGTTGTTGTCGGCCCGGGTTGTTGTCGGCCCGGGTTGTTGTCGGCCCGGGTTGTTGTCGGCCCGGGTTGTTGTCGGCCCGGGTTGTTGTCGGCCCGGGTTGTTGTCGGCCCGGGTTGTTGTCGGCCCGGGTTGTTGTCGGCCCGG
>NW_027614246.1:0-28453 GCF_965212315.1 Lampetra planeri
CATCTTTAGACATTTGGGTCTGGATGCCATTAATCTTCTACGTCCCCTGTTACGACCGTTAATGTACAGCATCTCACTAACAGGAAAAGAGCTGCAGATAGAGACAGTCAGTCATGTACTCGAACCACAGGTTCTCTGAATGTAGGTGCAGCCCTCTGGCACAGCCGCTGCCTCTTCCTGCTACACTGACTCATTATCTCAGAGTGAGGAGGAATTGGAGAAGAGCTACCGCTCCTTCACGCTACAGTAACGCCACGGACTCTCAATTGAAAAAGCTGTAATTAATAAACAAAAACTGAGCAGCACTAGCTTGTTGAAGCACTTCCCAATAATCCCTTTATGCAAAACAACTGATGGATACATCCCTGTTAACTTCACCAAAGGACTTGAACCAACATAAACGTTAAGCATCCATGCTTGTTTTAAAAAAGAAAAAAGAAAAAATCAGAATTTGTTTTTGTTCCTGCAGCTGCTGAAGTCGCTGCTGACTTGACCTGGACAGAATTATTGCACTGAGGCAGCATGGGGGCTCTAATCTGTAAATGTGAGTGTTGAAATGAAAAGCAACAGGCTTCCAGATGCGCTGCTCACTCAGGCAGCGTGGCAGAGCCATATCAGGGCAGGAGGCTTGTCCAAGTCACCACTGACGTGGAGAACCAGTCCCATGCTGTCTGTCAGTGGCTCACAATCTGTCCGGCAGATGTTATTATCTGCATTTCATTACTTTTTGCAGGTTTGTAGGTGGTATAATTCTGTGAAGGTTGGACTGCACAGGGAGGGAGGGAGGGAGGGAGGGAGGTAAAGGTTACTGGGATGAAGCTGCTTGTGCAAAACAATGTGACATACCATCCATTCCCTCTACGAATAACTGATCCCTCAGGGATTAACCAACCCTGAAGTCTTCCTTGTGCCTCCTCATATCAAAGCCGTTGGCTAAAGACCCAAGTCGATACCTACAATTGACTGTTGATGAAAGAGTAGATGTGGCACAGTGCTTGGGGGTCATTCTCGTGTTAAAGGTCGATCTCTCGATGAGGTGTAGAGGTCAGTGGCTACATCCGAGAGTGTGTGTTTGATGCCTTGCGTGCTTGTCTCCTCATGAATGTTTGTGTGCAAGTATCTGTAAAAGAAAAAAAAGGCATAGAATACCTGGCTTCTTGTTTCATTTCCCAGAAGGATTTTCTCTGGCTTTTAAGGTCAGAGGTTGTTAATGATAGAGGAAAAATGGGATTTAGAATGGGATGTTTTCTACCTTCAGCAACTTGAAATGAGAACAGGATTAAACTGAAGCGAGTAGAAAAAAAAATGCAGATTTCAGTGACATGAAAAACATCTGGCTTTTGAAGTAAAAAGGAAATTCTTTGAAATATACATACATATATTTTAAATTTATGGGTCATTTTTGGACTTGTACATGCCTGCACACACTTGGAAATAGCTTGTTTGTAATGAGTGTACTCTGCCATAAGCCTTTCATTTAACAACCAGGAGCCAATCCACTCACAGTGGCATCAAAGGCCCCCCAATCGCCTGCACAATGTTACCCAAGCTGTGACCCCCACACAGACATATGTAAATATGTGCTGTTTGGAGTCAAAGGATAGCTCATTACCCTGCATTCTGCTGTTACTACGGTGATTTTTGTTCATCTGAGCTGGAAAAAAAGTAAACAGGAAAAAAAGAGCAGTTATGAAGCCGCCTTAAATACACAAGAATATAATGCACGTGAAGTACAGTATGATTAAGTGGTATACTGAGATATGAGTTACGGCTTTATAACCGAGCCTTTCCAATGTGGAAAGTCACCATCATGAAGCAGAGCAGCATCATGCGCTGTTAAATGAACTGTTCTGATTTTTTTTCTGTTTCTTTCACTCAAATGAGACTATTCACTAGTTATCACAACAGGTTTGGCTTGTTTGTACATTGTCCTTAGTTTGCATCACAGGGTCATGTGTGAAAATATTAGGTTTTGGTTGCAGTGGGGTATTTGTCAAAATCATATTAGAAAATCTGTCCGCTCCCGAGATTAAACCTGTGGTTAGTGTTACAGAGGAGGCAGAGGTCAAAAGCAACGATGCGATGTTTCTCTGCACACGCACATGATCGTTTAATGAAGCGTGGCATTAGTTCTGGAATGAGCATGTAGCAGGAAGGTGAAGGAAGATAGGAGAGGGAGTTTAGAATAACATGGAGTCAAAGGCAGAGGAAGGAGGAGCCTGAGTGTGAGTAATGACCCAGTGATGAGGAAAAGGAGGAGAAAGGACAGGGAGAATATGTGAAAGAGTGAGTCAGAAAGGAAGACTTGAACTGATGCCTGAACAAATAAACACTGATGATGAAATAAAACTCCTTACATAGACGTCGGTGCCATATCGCCTTGGGATAACATGCTTGGGGGGGCATTAAAGTCACTACATACGATGCACTGAGCTGTAAAATGCACATTCACTATAAGAGTAATTCACATTTTCACATACATGCAGTGGCATGGAAAGTTGTGTGATAATTGTGAATTGCTGTGGGAATAGAAGAAACATATGTTCTGCAATTACACTGTTCAACTCGGCTCCACAAAGCCGCAATGATCAGGCTGCATGATGTCAACTTTGCACATATCCTACCAGATGTTGGGGCAAGAAATTGCACAACATGTACTGATGATATTCCACAACCAAATGGGGCTGAATAGCAGCAAGACCAAGCTTTGACTGCCAAGGTAGCAGCAAAATGCACACGTTATTCTTTGTAAGAGCCAAGGTTCTGATGTTGTGCTTTTCATCAATTGATGCACTTAATCATGCTGAGCAAAGAAAAAAACTCCAATTGCAAGTTAAAACCTCCAAGATTTAGACAAAATGAATTAATGATAATTTCCCGACATAAAGTGGAAAATTTAAGTATGAGTGTATAACTGAGCTGCTCCAGCACCTTTTAGCAGTAATTACTGCTGTACGCTTTTACTTTCATCCATATTTAGACATACAGAGTTCTGGTTTTACACTACTTATGCTCAGAAGCGCATCTAAATTATGTGACCGAGAATAAGATCAGTGTTGCCCAACACCCAGATTTGCAGAGAAAATTCGTCGTGATCGAAAAGCAAGAAGCAGCGTGCAGGTTAACAGAAGGAGTGTGCAGCGGCTCAGTTAAAGAGGCTCACGGCGACTCATCCATACGGAGCATAAGGCAGGGCGATGACTGGCCCTCACAGTACAATGTGGAAAGAAACTGGAAGACATGCAAATATATCCTAGGCTCAGCCCATGTGTGATGAAACACATTTCGATATGCTTTTGAATACTATTACATACATGCTAGTGATGAACGTCAAGGTCATACTGATAGTTGGCCTCAGAGTATTTTAATTCAGAATAATGAACTGACATTTAATTTATGTTTTTTTTTGGAAAGGGGGGTCTGAAACAAAAAAAAAAACGGTTTCTTATTTTAAAATGTAAATGTTTTTAGAGAACAATGAAATTATAGCACAACCTGCAGGCATAACAACTAGACAGAATGTATTACTTGCAGACCACAGGAGAGGCTGTAGGACTGAATGTCAGTTTCTGCCAACACCAAGACTACCAACACCTAAAAGTGTTGGTCATCAGGTGTCAATAATCTCTGCTGCAAAGTTTTTACTATTGATGTTACTCGCCTGTCTCTTCGGGGCGCCAGCTCGCTGCCTTTTCATATTTCTCTGAAAAGGTCGGTGTCATCGCTATGTTGTCCTTAGAGAGGTTTGTTGCATTAAAACAAATCGATATGTTGCAAACTGCCACTCATTTATTGTTGACTGAAACAGATAAAAAAAAGTGACAGGAGATGACACGCTTGGCACGTTGCACTGTGCTGCCACGTAATTATTCATTATTGGGATAATTCCTAGAACAAAACAAGGTTAATAAATGATCTATCCAATAAATGCATCCCTAGTGCAAACTATTTTATCATCATTGCCACTCAACTGTCCACTGCTATAACTTGAATATGTACTAGAGTGCTGCAGTGCTGTAGGCAAATGCCATTGGCATGAATATTGACAAGTAGAAATGCAGCTGGTTCTAATTAAAAACATGAGAATAAGAGTGGATATGAATATGGAAATAGTGGGAACCAAGGCAAATCATTGTATAAGTAGGATTGCTGCCGTCAGACTCAAGACAGGTTGTATGGAAATTAATTCATGCTCAAGAGCAAAGGAAGGCTGACTTAAACCAAAATAAGCATGTTTTTATTCCAGCTAAAAAAGCACTTAATTCCCAGAGGAGCATTTGCATACTGGTTTAAGCTGAAAGACAAGACAGCATCTGCACAGCTGGGAAGTTAAGGCATGCAGACAGTTGGGAGAATCAAAGCATCCACTCCTGCATTATGCATCACTGCTTCTTCTGAACAATAATAATTCTATAATATCCTTTCTTTGCAGTTCCCTGTTCGGTCTGTCAAACAGTGCCTAAGCTCCACACTGCCCATGCCGCTTCATTGTCACGACAATGAATGGACCTTATTGATTGAAATCCACAAATTGAATTGGTCATTGTGTGTTTAACCTACTTTTTCCATCCCAAATCATTTTTTTTAATCCATTTTGGAACCGTTTAATTCAATCGCCCCAGACCTACATGACCGCTGTTTGTACTTTTCCATGTGAGTTTGGGAGTGAAAGTGCAGCCGCAGCTCAGCCGGCTTGTTGAAATGGAAAACTTATAACTTTTGAAGAAAAATATAGTCAGAAAGTCTGAGAATTGGCATATTTACAATTCTGTAGTAGGCAGGATGAATCACAGCTTTGACCTGAGTTTTTTTTTGGAGGCACAGAATGTGCGTGTGAGAATCTTAACTGAAGCCCCTGGATCTTATTTTCCTCTAGACTGAAGAGAATATTGGATATAGTACCACTATTCCCAAACTGGGGTAAGTGTACCTCTAGGATTCTCAAGAGGGATACACGGGAAGATTCTAAATTTGGCATTAAATTATTAACGATGAACCTCATTAACTTTGAGAGTCTTTTGCTTTGAAAGATGGATTTGGTTAATTAAAGACTCAGAACTTACAATGATTTAAAACTTTTGGACCATACAGCTTTGAAATATCTCCATCAGTTGGTTTTACATTCGTGTAGCATGTCTGCTGTGTTTTTGTCCAATTTCCGTCAATATCCTTCATTGCCTATCTCTGTACTTTGATATTTTGTGTGAATTCATTGCTGGCTCGCACAGTAACTTTCCAAATGAGAGGTCAAGAACAATCTGTGCTTAAAATCTTGTTTCAACTTTGAGCTGAACTGTGTGAGTGTGCAGGATCACAGAGGCTGTGATGTAAGAGTCAAACAGCACATCTTTTCCATCTCCTCTCATGTGGCCGGCGGTTCCCGTTCACTATTATGCACAATGTTTTCATTTTTTTAAGGCTGTTTTTGAAAAACCGAACATGTGACTTGAACAATAGTTGAGACATAACACCTCAACTTTAACCCATAAAGGTCTTTATCTGCAGCTTCTCGTAATACTGTCATCTGCAACAAATTTCCAGTTGATCTGATCTGAAAACTGAAAATTTGAAATCCGATTTTGAAAATTGTACACATATTGTGAAAACACCCCTGCACTCATGAGCAAATTGTTTTAGCTTCACCAAAGTGGAGGAAAATATGAATAAAATATTAGATATGTGTACAAAATATGTCTAAAAGGAAATGTCTTATGTTTCGCAAATGTTCAAATTCTGCTGATTCATATTACTTATCAACCTCCATCAGATCATGAGATTTGTGACCATCGTGACAAATCTGACAATCAATTACACAGAGATCTTGTTTTGGAAATGCGCAAGAACAGAAACAAAATCTGTTACTTTTTATACAGACAAACCTGTTCATGAGTACACGTTGCGTACATATAATCCACAGTGTGTTCAGTTCTGATACAACATGGGAATTTCCCTGACAAGATGATTAAAGTACTTTTCTATTCGATTCTAGTCTAACTTGTATCCATACCAATGCATTCCACAGTGGATGAATCAATACGTGGCAGCTGATTCCGACTGGAAATCACTGGAACGCGACAGCTGAGGAGATCCACTTAATACTGTGAGTATATTGAACAACGTTGTATTACTGGGAGTCAATCAAGAAACCGTTAACTCTGTGACGTATTTATGTGTCTGTACCTCAAATGTTCTTCAGTCGTTATCATGTTCTTCTCATCTTCTCTCCTCTTCGTTTGCAAATGTTATGTGGTTTTAAATTCCATTTAAGAAAAACAAGATACAGTTCAATTCAACTCATCTACAACACAGATGTTACTTTCTGTGTTTAACCAAAATGTTTTATTCAAATGTTTTTTTTTCCTAAAATCCTTGAGGAAATTAATCCACCAAGTTGAAAGTTCTTAAGAAAATGTATTAACGGAAAGCACATAAAACACATTAGTTCTGAAGGGAACACAACTGACTCCTCGTATATCATGTCTGTCCAATTATAGATCACTGCTACATGATTATTATTTAGAATAGACTAATGTAATTTAATTGGATTCAATTTAAAGGTCATGGGGGGTGGGGGTGATGTTGGGGGGGTTCATTGTTTGATATCACAACCAGCTGTACATTTCAATGGCATCAGGTCTATTTGGGAATCTGTAGCTATAGAGTGTGAAAAAACATATACTTTACATATGACATGTTCTTCAAAAGCAGTATTTCTCCCTGTCTACACACACACACACACACACACACACACACACGTAGGTAATTTGTCTGATTGAAAGAGCTTTCAGACGGGTAATTAAATTTCCTGATGATCTGCTGCAGTGGCTACACACAAATACAGCTTTCAGAGGTGAGCGGGCAATGAGATTCTCACTAATACCACACATCTATTGCCACAGAGAGAGAGAGCCAGATAGACAAGCAGCAAAAAAGAGAGCGGTTGTATTTCATGTTGACAGGGACAAGATAAACACAGGGGCCTTTAACGACCATTTGCTCTACCTTAACCGTCATCTTCAGCCGTCCTGCCATCCAGACTTAATCGAAAAAACAGGCACGCATACTCTTATCGGTGCAAACTGCCACTAGTGATGACAGTAATGCTAAATTCAGCCTTAGCCACACGTAAAATATTTCATAATACCATTTCTGGAAATATAGCAGACATGCGCACACTGGCCCCCGAGAAAAGCACAAGGACCATCAGTGGGTTTTTACTGGAAACAACACACAAATGTGATCATTGATTTAGTGTGGAGCTAATCAATCATTACAGCTGTAAAACGGGAAAAAACAAAAAAGAGGTGGTTGCATTGTGGGCTAGGTGGCTTTTAACCAGGATTTTTTTAGTACTTTGATTTTAATTTACTGAAATTGATGAAAAAAAAGTTTGACTCAATGACGACATGTTGTCTAGTCAAAGCAAGAAGAACGCGATAACAGAGAGAAAAGAGAGTGTCTGCCAGAGCAACAGAGGTTGTATGAGCAAGTGTAATTTGATCATCAATCGGCATGGCAACCAGCAGCCCAAATAAATTAAATCCGAGACAAAGGCCACACTAATCAAGCAGCTCGTGCAGGATCCAAAGGAACACTGAAAAACAAAACCACGTTCAACTGACATCTGGGACTTTTTGGATGAATTTGGTTTGAGCTCATTTTAACTTGACAGGTTACCTGACATTTACAAAGAGTAAGGGACACAGTATAAGGACCGGCACACACGCGCACACACACACACTCACCCACACATCTTTCTTCTTTGTTAATAGCAAAAGCAACGCACGTCTTCTGCTCCTTCGCCCATCTGGACGGTACGTGCAGTGTACATCTCAGAGTGTGCTCGCATTTGTTTGTGTGTGTGTGAGTGTGTGTGTGCGTGTGTGTGTTGAGGTAGTGTTGGAGAAGAAAATGAAAGGAAGCACAGAGAGAGAACAAGAGAAAAGAGAGTGTGGAGAGGAATGTGTCTTCTTTGTTTCATTTTTTTTCACCTAGTGTAATTAGGCAGGTTTGTGTGAGCGGCATAGCAAGCAGACGGAGCCAAAGGGAGGATGGAATCAGACAGACGAATCCAAATACAAGATCAAATTATATGTGCCAGGACACCAAGTAAACAATGTCAAGTGGCTGAGATGAGACGAATGAAAACATGATATGATCTGATTCTGCGGATGTGTTAAAAATCCCCTCTGTTTTTAAAAGAGGATGCACAAAGGTAGCACGATAATCAAACCATCAAATGCGAAGAAGTGCCGAGCCTTATCCACTGCAGCTACCGCCTCTGTGGTGTTTATCTGATATTAGATGATCTGATTTCAGCTTTAATGTGAAAGTGGGGCACAAGCAAGAGAGAGAGTGATAGAGAGAGAGAGAGACTGGGACAAGAGAAAGATGGTAGCTGGGGTGGGGATGGTGGTAGAGAGAGAAGAGGGACTGGGGACTGGGAGCGATTCACAAGCTTGTTAAAATAGCACTAATTACCAGATGGCCTTGCAAAATAATGAGTCTACCTGAGTGCTAAGAGCTGAGGGCCAACAATGAGTGAGACAAACTGTAGCAGAGGAAGAATGCCCAGCGAGAAAAGGAGCGATAGAAAAGAAAGATAAAAAAGGAAGGACGTGACAAATGGGGGTTAATGAGTGTTAGTGTGCATGCAAACAGAGGCACCTTCGCATGTACTGAGGTAAAATAATATTTTATCTAGGGTCGCCAAATTCCATGAATTTTTAAAGTAGGAAATTTTCCATGGGACATAAATAAGGAATTTAATAAACCGCATTTATGGAATTTACTAACTTATAGTTTGAACCTTAACCCGTGATCACTAACGGTATCGCTGCCAATGCATTCGCACTCGCATACTTTCAAGTACCTGAATCTGAATCACAGGAGCCAGTTGTGTTCCCTAAGCACAACTGCTTTGTGATGCCCCCCCCCAGAAAAAATGATAGAAAATTATTAGACCGCCCACCCAGACACATGGCTGCAGTCATCAAAATAATACCATTGATTGTGGTTGTGGAGTAAAGTCCTAACTCCTGTGTTATCCATTTCATGTGACAGAAAACATTGAATGCCATCAAACCATGACTCTCTCTGAACCAGACTGTAACTAAAAAATACGACATAAAACCAATTGCATTGGTCTGATGCTTTAATATATGGTCACAAAAAGCATGGCAGTGACTTAATTAAAGCCATGTTTGAGGTCATGCTGCCAAAAAAAGGAGAAAAATTAAATATTTTTGCTTAATTTGTCACACAATTGATTTGTAATATTACAAAGTAGCTTATGTTGACATTTGAGAGTGATTATTAGAAGCATGAAATAACCAGCTCACATTCATCGAAAAACCGAAAATGTACTTTGACAACGATCTTCAAGTATACTGACGTCGACTCATCTGAAATATCTAAGTAGTCAAGACCGGCGATTTGAAACTGCACAGCTGTAACAAGAGCTGAGTGTTTTGTCACTTCTCTTGTTAACTTCTTGTGTGGTACGGTTTCTGCAGCCTGACCACTGAACCATGGGAACCATGGGATAGAAACAGACTGAAAAAGGTCAGTGCTTTCCGTGTCATTGACAGTACTAACACAGTGTCTGTGTAGAGTACCACAGGAATGGACCAATGGATCAGGTCTTGGAAAGCTCAGTGTGTGTGTGTGTGTGTGTGTGTGTGTGTGTTAAACTGACATTTTTTGTGCGTTAAATACAGCAAAGAGCAAAGCTGGAATGCAAGCAAAAATAACTACTTGTATTTTTGGACTGGATTCACATCAGATTGTGTGCATATAAGTATGTATGTATGTGTATGTGTGTGTGTGTGTGTGTGTGTGTGTGTGTGTGTGTGTGTGTGTGTGTGTGTGTGTGTGTATTATTTATTTCATATTTCTAGTTGTGTGTGTTCTCTCTCACATGGCGATGATGAATAATAATAATAATACATTGTATTTAAAAGCGCCTTTCAGGACACTCAAGGACGTTTTACAATTACAATAAACGCCGATGGCAGCAACAGTAGAAGACAACAATAGCAACAACAATAACCAGCAACAACAGCAATAATAAAGTAAATAATAGTGAAGCAGTGACATTCACAAATGGAGGCTGGCAAAGTGTATCGATGTGTTTTCTTTTATTGGGGGGCGTGGTAAGAAAATGGTGTTACAAAACACATGTGATTCATAAGCATTTGGAAAACACGTTGGTGAGTGGTCATGTAATCATGTAACACAACCTGCATAATGAACTTGGATGTATCGTGGAGCCGCTTGGTGCCAAAGACAATGTAGCGTTGACATTTAAGCTGAAACCGGGCACTCGCTCAGGAGCACACAGTGTGACTCTCACACCACTTAATCATCATTTCACCATTTGCACTCCAGATTCGAGCTGAATTAATCGTTGAAACAGCCATTATGTAATTTGGTGCAAATGGATGCAAATGTACCGAATTAATGTTTCAATATTACATCACAAGGCTTCACAACAGCCCATCGAGATGAACAGATGGCTGCTTTATCCATATTCAATTATCTAAATTTGCAGGAGACAACTGAAACCACATGGGAACAATACCTTGTACTTTACAATCATGTCTGACGTTCAGTGTTTGTATTCAGTGAGGACAATGTCATGTTGAGAAGAAGGCCAACATCTTCGGGTTTAAGTACAATCCCTCGGACGTTCTGGGACTGTTTTGCATGCTGCACCATGAACACGGGATCAAGGGAGCTCATGCGTCTGACAGCGGCATACATCTGAGCAGGAAGGGAGAAGCACTCTGTCTTCATCAGCTCTGCTGGTTTTATGACACCGGAGCCACAGCTTGTTTTCATGCAAGAACTCCTTTACCATTTCAGTACAGGGTTCGTCGAGGTAGTCTGACATCAACATTCTAAGGAGTCTTTTCTGGTCTCCAGGAGTTGGTAGGAAGCCCTACTCAAGTATCCAGTTCTTTCAACTGAAAGGAGACCACCGGGGCATCTACTGCATCTGCATGTTCAACGACAATAGAAAAGATGTGATGGTGCTACTTCAAATGTACACTTCGGGGGCCTTCTGTCAGACTACTTTTGTGCACAAACAGTGGTGGCCTTTTCCAGCCAACCGTAAGATGCTGATGAGGCACAATTTGTGCCATTTTTTTTTCTTCTCTGGCAGTGAATGTATCCCTACACACTCACAACTGTTTAATTTTTCATTAATCTCGTTTGGTTGACACAAAACTTTGAAATAGTGACATGCAAAAACATCTAGTGACGTACCAAGTAAAAGCTTCCAAGTGGCTCTTGTGGCTCTCAGTGTGGTCCTCTGATCTTCTCTTAAAGTGATTGCTCTCATTTGTTTGAGCTGACTTACATCTTGAGTCCTGATGGATCACTGCAGAGCAGTGGCGTGCTGGCATGTCCTCGGCCCCGACTTGTCAAATACAGTTTTTATACACATACAGTTCAGTGCCCCTCTGCTTAGAAATACAGTATGGGTCTGGATGGAAGCACACTGGCAACTTGGCAGCTCAGGTCAGTAAAGCTCCATTTCCATTTTAGATGCCGCGTTCTTTAAAATAATAAAAGAAAGTAGCATGTTACAATGTGAACTCTGGTAGTTTGAGAAGACGGCTAAAACAGCTTTATGTCTTTTTAAATGGCTAATTGCTCCAAAGCTGCCAACACCGATTTTCTCTTGCATGTTACACTTTTTGGGACCTCTGTGGTTTAGATAGAATTAAAAGAAGTGTGCAACGAATTCACAGTTGTTAAACCACTTGAAGCCTCTTTTCAGAATGTCTCATTGTTTAATCTATAAACAGTGTGAACTGTCAAAAGGCATTGTGCAGCACTGTGTAAAATGTCTTAAATGTGTACACGAGTAAGGTCCACTGACAGTTGGAAACCCCCTGCACTGGCCCCCGCATTTTAACGTATGAAGTTTCAACAAAGGAAAATAAAGAGGGATTATTCATCTGTTTGCTTTAACTGAAACAGATTTAAAGAGAATGACAGACAGAAGACAGGCAGTGGGAGGTGAGGGATGACTGCTGTCCAGGATGTGCTGCTCTCTATGTCCTGGGTGATATATTTTATATACATTTTTCTTTTGGTCATTTCTGATGCCCACTTTTCAGTGTCTGTGTTTTCCTGCATCTGCAACTGAATTATTATCTGTATTATTAACCAGGAATGTACCTGAATCGAAATACCTCAAGGAGGAAAACACAATTAACAAGATGGTAAAAGCATTGAATTTGAATTTGGTAAAAGACAGACAATTCCGTTTGCAAACATTTGCCTGGTTGAAAATTAGATGCAATACTGTGTATTCACCTCCCACTGAGAAAGTTTATGTGTGGGAGCTTGTGAGACAAAAGCCTGATGTGGCAGGTGAATTTCTTTCAAACCTCAGCAACCTATACTGACAGGTAAGTCACACAGGACAAGTTTGTTGCAGAGGTGAAATCTGACAGAGGGGCGGAGAAGATGATGGAGAGAGTTTAGCTGCAGGAACTGTGTCTATGGTGTTTGTGGCGAAGGAAATGTTGACAGGAACTACATTTGTCAGTCGTAATAGGGAGAATTTCCAGAGGGACGCGTTGATACAGAAATGGGATAGAATTGCCACAGCTGACGGCATCCTGGTATCTCACACAACCCAAGGTGTGTGGTCAAAGCTGTTCATATACATTGTATATAGTATGCTGATGACGTGAATCCGGGTGAAAAAGTTATAATCTCGAGTAGAGTTCTGCTTAAATATCAATCAAAGGTTCAAGGAAACATGCAGACAAGAGATGAAAACAAAATAACTGTCATAATTGAGAGATAGATGGAACAGACCACGCTCAAATTAAATCTCTCAGAGTGACTATTGTGATTGTGATTATTAATTATTAGTAATATTACAACATATTTGAGGTTTTCACAACCTTTCCTACATGAGTATGTTTGCTCCTGTGGTTACACTGGTGTTGTTCAACCTTGAAAAAAGAAACCTACTACGACAGCTCCTATACGTTTTAATTTATGGACGTGTCTTTTCAGTCACACAGCACACCTGTCGACATGTATTGTGCATGTCCGTGCAGACTTCACACATTCTGCTGAGTCTCTGCAGGCTATTTTCCAATGAAGCCACCTCATTGCTGTGATGTGTGATAGCAGCTGTCTTCTTTGCCAGTTTTGACACATTTTATTTCTGCTACCTGCTCATATTGTGTCATTGTTGTTGTGCTGGTGTGCTTGAGTCTGTCTGATTGTGGCAGTGGTGCAACAAATTTAGGGAGACGTAGAAAGATATTCATTTATTTTCTGGGAAAGTGTTTATTTCAAACAAGACTAAAATTTGCATATGGCGGTGGCGACGAAATCTCCTGTAAAACGGCGGTAATAATTGGTACCTTTTCATCTGGGACACAACTTGACTCTGTGTGTGTGTGTGTGTGTGTGTGTGTGTGTGTGTGTGTGTGTGTGTGTGTGTGTTTGAGTGTGTGTCTCCATTTAGTGTTCTGGGCCTATTTTGCATAAATGTCTTCCTGCGGCCCTGAGAAAGGAGAGATGTGGATTGGGACAAAAAAGGAGGATTAGATTGTGCCAGTGTGTGTGTGTGTGTGTGTGTGTGTGTGTGTGTGTGTGTGTGTGTGTGTGTGTGTGTGTGTGTTTTCTTTGAAGGAGGGGGCTGCTAGTGGAGACTTGCAAAATGAGCAGAAAGCAACTGAAAATTTCAGTAATGAATGTTGCAGTTTTTGATCATTACCATGTGAAACAAATCCACCGCAGACAATTAGATAAATACCTATGATTAAAACACTGGGACTATTCTGTGTCCAAACGTAACAAGGCTATCTTGGGATTCTAGGAGTTGTGTTGATTCCTGGAAAAGGATCAAACTCTATTGACCCTGACAGCTGAAATATATCCACTGAGGGTTTGAATCCTCTTCCTGTTCATGACTGTTAGTTTCAATGTTTTTTTCTTTTACATTTACATTTGGTTTAAATTTCCAGTTTATACTGGACTAGTAAAATAGGTACCAGGTTGTAAAAATAACATACAGCATAGGTTCTCTAAAAGAACCACACTGTCACCTCCTGATTCCATAACCTTAGACCATGTTCCCCAGTATCCACAGGTAGTACAGGTAGTACACAGTTACTGTGGTGTTGTTGTCTACAACGTTACCAAAATGTTTGTAAACACAGGTCTAGAAAAAATGTACTACGTGGAATGAATACGGAGGCCTTGTGAAGGAGTTCTCGCCCAAAGAGTCAAGAGACAACCGAATGATTTCTTCATGGCAGTCTGTCGTAGTAACTTTGAGCACATCTGAATGTATTTCATCCCTGTTGACAGCGGAACTGCTGTTTCAAAGGACAGGGGACTGCTGTCAGTTGCAACTGGCAGTGTTTTCACTGTTCCATAGAGGTGACAGAAAAAAAGCTGGTTTAAACCCAAATAAACATTTGTGTCCCCAATCCTGACCTAAACACTCTCCTCCTTATTCCTATACTCTTGAGATATACTGTAAAACAAAGTATCTATCTGTCTATCTATCTATCTTATAAGAATTATGTTTCATTTTGACATTTCAGCCTGATCCAATATGTACTTTCACCCTCTTTCTAACTTTCCTCCTAGTTCCCCACACCCCCTAACATGTGTGTCACATCTCAGATTTCTTCATCTCTGTCTACGGCGCCTCTAACGTCAGGAGGAGGCCTGAAATAGAAGAGTATGAAATATGAAACAGTTGCATAAGGAGGAGTCAGCTAGGAGGAGTTGAGCAGAGTGAAACAACACAAGAAAACACACTCCTTATGCTCACAAATAGAGAAAAAGTACAGCACACACCAACAACTGTGGCAGCTGCTGAAATCCTGCAGCAATCTTCCATATCAACCATCATTGGTTCCTTTGAAGTGATGCAAAGGTTCAAACAAAACACCTGATAGTTCAAATTATTTCTCACTGCGGTTGGATTATCCTCTTAAAATTCAGAGTAACTGAGCAAATGTGACAGCAAAGCAAACTATTAAGGTCCTCATGAAAGTGATTTTTCATTCAACATATTGACACATTTCTTGCAAAGTTGCACGACCAACGCTGGCGTGTGATAAACTCCTTTGGCTTCCTTCTTCTCATTGTTGGTACATTGCTGGTGGATCCTGGTGAGATCCAGTGGAATACTGTGGAACCATTGTCAGGAACAGAGGCAGAAAAGTCTGCAGTGGGTAGAAAGTGTGTGACTGGGTAGGAGCAGTAGCTGTGACTGAGCTACAGAGTTAGCATAGCCTGTCCATGGAAGGAATATTTAATGGTGTTAGCACTGATGTTGTTGATGTACCTTCCTATCTGCTTATAAAACACCTTTAGGGCGGTTACATTATTCCATGGCTGCAGGCTGTGACCCATTCCCGTTGTTGGCTAATGTGAGTGATTAAAAAAAAGTACCAAGAAGAGCACCAGGTACTATGCCAAATAGAAAAGCAAAAAAAAAAAAACAACGAGTTAACCATACAAATGTAAAAAGGACATTTGTTGGTTGAAGAAGAAGAAAGAATCACGCGTGATAACATGTTGACAAATTGCATTTTCCTAACTTGTTGTGACCACTCTGTGTTACATGACTGGATCACAAGCTTTGTTAAAAAAAGCACATCTAAGTATCAGAAAACATATACAAATATAAACAGATTTAAGACCCAACTTTTGTCAAGACTTGGCAAAAGTTGACTAATCCTCATACCTCACCCTCAGCCATGAGTTAATAGTTTGTGTCAGCCGTCTCTGCAGCCACAAAGCCAATACTTATACTTCAAACACAGAGCTCCTCTCGTAAACGGTCAGTGTTATTCCCTGTTTTCCTCTGTGTTAACTGGATAGACAACCATACAAATTCAAGGCTTAAATAATGTGAACTTTATTCTGTCCCATGGCAGCGTGGCTGTCAAGGGGGCTGCAAGAACACTGCACGAATGCTTCAAAGCCACTGCAGACCTGTTTTCTTTTTTACACCTCATCATTTCTCTCCTCTGACTCTGGTTATTAATTTGCCGTTGACTTTGACTGTCTGACAAATAATAGTTTTGAATTTGTTAATAAAGCACTCACAATCCATATATTCTGGTGCTAACATTTGGAGCACATTGACATGTCAAACAGACAAGAAAATGTGTCTGTAAAAGATAAAAACAACATCCTAGAAGCACAACAAAATCTATTTAAAAAAGAACCAAATCAGTAAGTAAAGAAAAACAGGCTCCATGTCTGTAGCACACAGCCTGGAGTTTAAGTTGTGTCGAGGAAATGAACCGAGCCGGCATCGCAGCAGCAGTTTGACACTCATTCAATACAGGCTAGTCAGTAATTAAGTATTTTCTTTTGATTCATCGTTGATTTGTGTCAAGAAGGTTAATCTGATCATTAGAATCAGGCCAGCCTGAGCAGAACAGCAGACAAATCTTTTAAATTTCACAAACCTCACTGATGCACCTCAGAGGCAGAAATCTTCCTACTACAAACATTGTTCATTTCTCAGAGGAAGAATTCTGAGCTTTTCCCCTTCGTTCCATCCTCAGGCCAAAATAACTTTAGTCTGCTTGATTACTCCAAAAATTGCTGAGCACATGCGTGGTAGCATGGGGATAAACCTTTTTTTTTCTGATTGGAAGATCCCCGCCTAAGCCTACACAAGAATCACTTGAGGAAGATATATTAACACATTTAGCCTTCCTTTTTGGTAACGCTCAAAAATCCTGCCAACTCATCAAAAGTCACGTTTATATATCAGAGAGTATCAACTGGTTGTAATCTCACTGTTTGTGTGACACATGTAGTGGAAACTAAACCAAGCATTTATTCTTTGAATCCTAAAAACATGTAAAATTGTCATCTGATTCCCTTCCCAGACTTGAGTTCATCCAAGGCCACATATGAGTGAGGTGTTGACTTGCTTTTATGTCCTCCTGTGTCTTTGCAGAGACGAGCATAAATCTGATTTCAATCCCTGCTGGACTCCTAACTCCCTCTTTGCTCCCTCTTCATCTCCCTTCTCACAGTAACGCTGCCCTGTTTTACCCAAACAAGCTCCTAATGAGGCCAAACCTGCCTCTTCGCACACATCTACAGCGGACATACTCACGCATGCACACTCACACCCGATTAGGGTGGTGTGGCAACATGTGTCCATCTGTCAATATTTGGAACATCTCCCTCTCCATCTCTACCTGTCACGTGTCTCATTTTTCATATTCTTCTCATTCCACCGCCATCTCTGAACAGACAAGCCAGTGGGTTTGGAGCCTTGACACAACAGAGATCACAAGTGGAAGTGACGGAAGGGACTGGACACCCCGACACAGAGCCAAGGACCCAGCCTAGTTTTAAACTCCTCACTCCTGACAGTCTTTTTCCAGCAGTCTGCTTTGCGCGGCTCAAGAGCAGCAGATGTTACGAGGTTAAGCCGTAATCGCTCTGCTTTAGCTGTAGGCGACAGCTGTGCTTATATATTCTAAAGCAGCAGCATCTTCTCCACTGTGTCACATCCTTTCTTCCTGCTGGAAGAGCGAGACCTAATGGACTGTACTTCATGGCAAATCCACGCTGCAGACAACCTTCAATTTCCATATGGAATGTTCATTCGCATCGATCCCTTTCTTTTACTTCAATGAGTTTTATCTATTCACATCATTCTCATTCCATCTCTTCTTTGTTCCACGCCATAAGACTGGCTTTCTGCGTAACCCACTGCATTGTTCTCTTCCATATTTCAGCCTTTTGTCTCATTCAAATCCAGTTCTGTCTCACTTTTTATAACTGGTCTGTCCATAATGCATGATGCCACTATAGAGACAGACTCAGCGCTCCGCTAGCTTTCTGGCAGATAAAGGAGATATCCCAGTCGAACCAGGGTGGCACAGTCATTGAATATACTCTGTAGAATGAACTTCATTCATAATTGCCAAAACCTTGCTGTGTGTCTGTGTGAGAGAGGATGATGGTGGCGAGAAATAATGCAGTAAACTGAGGCACAGCTCTATCCAGAGAATACCTCACATATAATATTTACTATGACTATGCTCTGACACGAAGTACTTAGAAATGAGCACTCCGGTAGACTGAGCCTCTGTTATGCGTCGCCAGAAGTGCGAAAAAGCAAAGGGATCACTTGTTTCAGGGTGGTTATTGTAATACATAATTATTGTTATACTGGCTGAAGGAAAATCATCAAGATGAGTGCTTTATGCAAGTGTCCCAACACGCCTACAGTCACACTCACCTGGAAACTCACTTTGGAAAATAGAATTTGTCATAGGATGATTCACAATGACCAAACAAGAAGCAATGTGGTGAATTGCGGTCATGTGAGGCTTTGGCAAAACAAGTTAATAAAATATACAACACAGCAGTTTACACAAAGTTGTGATTTAAGAGAGTAAGATAATCCAAGTAATGTCCCACTGTTCAATGACAGGTCTTCAGTCTTCGTTGTCTGCTACGACACATGGCAATGAACATCACACTTTACCAGTTGTATATTATTTGTAGTTTATTGATTTTTTTTTGTACTCATTGTAAATTGGTACACAATCAAGAATAGACCTGTAGACATCAATCAAAATAGCGTTAGGTGGAATCCATATATTACGTGTGTGGATTCAGTATTTGTTTTAATTATTTGCACACTGCGACATGAAAATGAGTCATAGCTTCATCTCTGTTCTGTCATTCATTGTAGTTAAATTCTTTCAAGAAATAAACAAGCATGTGCGACTGACTCATAAATGATAACAGATGATGTGCAAAAACGCGGTTGTAAACACGCAAGTGCTAGAATGACAGTAATTCTGGTGTATAGCATTAAAACAATCATTTTTTTTCCCCCAGGATGATTTTCTGCAAAAGTCTGCACTGGCTGTAAACATTTAGATTATTTGCATAGCAAGAAAGCATTGTTGTTGTGTTGCATAAAAATAGAAAAGATCCAACTCCATTATGTGTTTCTTAATGTGTGAAGCTGCTGCCAGTTCTCTGCATATAATCATTTCATGAGAAATAGCTGCACTAGTTGTTGTTTGTGTTTGCTTACGCACATCTTTGTGGGCTCCTGATTCGGATATCAGTGGCTCATTTAGGAGTAAACTGATGTTCACAGGCAGATAAGAAGATTATCGTGTAGTGAAACCATCTCATAATTAAAACAAAATATGAGTAATCTCCAGAGAGGGTGGTTCATTAATGGAATATAACTGCTGTGTTAACTCCAACATTCATGTATGACATGTAATAACCTCTCTCTTGTAAAAAGAGCTTTGTCAGGCAAAATTGCAATTGTCTCAGTTTGAT
Organism: Lampetra planeri; assembly: GCF_965212315.1. NCBI lineage: Eukaryota > Metazoa > Chordata > Hyperoartia > Petromyzontiformes > Petromyzontidae > Lampetra > Lampetra planeri. The sequence continues at coordinate 19,345 of NW_027614246.1, forward strand.
AACCCACCTGTAAAGCCATTTGTTTGAAATGAATATTACTGATTTTTTTTTGCCAGGAATGCTGGTATTTAAATGTCATGGCTCATATCCATGAAAAGATAAATAACTTTTAACACACCATTGTTCCCTAAAATTGACTGGAGCATTGATTTTCTCTTTTTTCTTGGAAGAGGAATGCATGTCTGAATAAGGCAACAGCACTGCGTGAATCAGCTCATGCAAAACAGGATTGATAAACAATAAGCTGTCAGGGTGACAAAATACTCCTTTAAAATAAAGAAAGGTGATGCTGGCACAAATAGGCCTGTAGACTCACATGCACACCGGGGTGCACGCACACACATAGGAGAAGGGATGAGATTATTCTTGAATTGACGCTGCCCATCTTTGGTCTGCCCATAAAATTCCTCTCAGAGTCATAGATCTAAACTGTAAAATTTGCAGCGATAAAGGGAATAGATGACACACATACCCCCCAAAACCTTCTTTCTATCCTCCCTCTCTCGGGACGTGGCTGTGGATGGTCTGTCTCCGTCTCTTTGATGTGAGTAGAGCGAGGGTTTAAATCTACTTTGGCCTGGCTGACTGACTCTGATTTCAGAAGGTATTACCATGCTAACTCTTTAAGTTAAGCCAGCGCTGAGTCACACTGGTTGTATAGTATAGGTATAGGCAGGGTGTAGAAGGTGCTGGAAGTGTCCCCATATTAAATATGTGGTTTATTTCCATTCATTTGTGTGTCCTTGTTGCGATTATACACCACACCGACATCTAAACAACAGCAGAAGAAGGGGATTGAAGAACTGGATTACATGTTATTACTCTTCTGGTGACATCTCAAGATGATTAAGGAGGAATTAGTCCCTTCATCTCTAGACTCCACCATTTTAGCAGCACAATGCTTTATTCATCCCACATCCTACTTGTCTTCTTTATCACGGAGACATATGTAATCTATTTAGCGCACTAATACCATACAAATAAGATATATTTCGCCAGTTCATCCACACAAAATTGTGTCGTCTTAAGATGCAGGCTGAACTCCCACACATTGTGGGTCAGACAGACACGCACATGTGACTACATGAAAAACCTCTTTCATGAACGCGTCTGGGGAGATGCTGGTGAAATGACATTTAGAGAAGATGTAGCTGTCTTGATCTGTTGCCGAGCAGAGCGTGTAAAGTCCCTCAGTTTAGCAGAGGAGAGAAATGGGAAGAGACAGGGCAGGTAGAAGCAAACAGAGGGAAGAACAGACCGAAATGCATAGTGAGAGGAAGTCAGGAACCCGGACTGTCTGTATCATTGTCAAAATTATTGTTTTAACATTTGTTCCTCCAACGGAAAGGTCATGTTTTGTGAAGATTGTTTGTCTGTCAGCTGCGCTATGTAAACTAAAAAAGAAATTTTCGTGAAAACTTGGAGGAGTGACGTCACAAAACAAAAGTACACAAATGTATTCAAGCAAAACAATTTGAAGGTCATTAACGTCTGAGTAAATTCCAACTGCCCCCACAATGTATCGAGCCAGATCAGTTCCAAATTGAATGAATGCTCAGGGAAGGACTAACAAATGCACACACACAAAATAAATGCACACAGAAAGATTCATGCATGCACGAAAAACATTTCTGTGTACACAAGGCCGAATGTGCATTTACAAATTGCTTACTGTGTGTGTGTGTGTGTGTGTGTGTGTGTGTGTGTGTGTGAAACTCTTGAGACTCCCTTGAAGTGCGCCAAAGTTTGCACTTGAAAATTGCACATTCCCTGTTTTGTACACATGTTTTTGTGCATTAATTCATTTTGGGACTGATCTAGCTCCATAAAAATGTAGTAACAAGGTATCTCTAAGCTGGATCCTTGTCCTGACTATTTTTTTTAAAGTCCTTCTCTGATGTCACGTGGTCAGCTGACACTTAGGTGACACTTCTTCTCAGTTTGCTCTCCCGTTATTTGGCCAACACATCGTTTCCTCACGTGTTCCTCTGTTTAATGAGCTGGAGTCATGTTGGCTTGATAATGGGACCAGTCTCCCCTGTGTATGAAGACCTTGCTGCTGGTCTAATTGATAATATATTATGCGCAAACCTGTGAGTCAAACAGGGAATCATGTTATTAATGGCCGAAGAGCAAAACCTGAAACCTGAAAAATGCTCGTTTATAAGACAACTAAAAATACATTTTTAGAAAACCCATGAGTTAATACACACATTTTAGACTATATTGTGTATCTAATGTGTTGTAATGAGGCATTAGTGCCTCACAAATGGTAGAGGAGTTTTTGCCCCACGTGGATCGTTTTGCAGAAAGGAGGTTTTACGCTTCGGCCATCGATATACGTACATCTTTATCAACTCTTGCCATGAGACTTTGGATTCAATTTACAGGAAATAAAACGCAAGCCTTGGTTTGTTGATTGACGTTTTCATTCGTTAACAATTTGACTCTTATTTGGATCCCCTAGATGAGCGCCGTTCGTCTGTGGTCCATATCTTAGTTTGCAGTTGCCGACTGAGGGTGTTGCTGATTCTGTTCCATCCAACCTCATCAGGCTCGCAGAGGCTCAGATCAATTGCCACTGACTCGATTAGCCAAGAGACTCTCTTGGATATATTTATCTTGTAAATAAAAAATGCTTAATGTTTGGAAGAGATCCGTGATCCTCTGATCATCCAACATTCACCAGCAGTGAGTGTGAAGCAGAGACGATGACATCAGACTGCGCAGGAAGCTCTGCTTCCTCCAAACTGTCATAAAATAATCCAGTGTGTACTGTTGTATTCACATGTCATTTTCTATAAGTCCACTAGAATCTGTTAACCTTTATAAGGCACTGACTAAAATACTTGGAAAATAAAAAAAAAATAGACTTACTTACTTCTTTTATAACTTGTTTAATTTGAATTTCCATTTTTTTGTTACAACCCAATAAAGTTATTATATATGGTTCCTTGCCAGTTCAGGACATTTTCCCAAAATATTGACAAAGTTAGGGTTCCTGTGTGTGTGTGTGTGTGTGTGTGTGTGTGTGTGTGTGTGTGTGTGTGTGTGTGTGTGTGTGTGTGTGTGTACACAGACAACCATAGAGATGGAAGTTATCAAATATGGTTTCTCTCTCTATAAAGGGTTAAAGTCGATGACTAGTTCCTTCAGAATCAGCTAATCAGCAGTTTATCGCCAGTTGTCAGACGCGCCGTTCTTCACCTACGTCCCCAACTCAGGACACTGATTTAAAAACTGAAGGAGCATCCAACATTCTTCTGTCAGAGAAGGTTTTTTTTTTTCCGGTGAGCAAAACTTCACGCTCACTGGAGAATGCAAAAAATCACTTCCAGCTTCTGGCAGTCGATGGCACCAGGAATAAAAATACAAAACAATGTTTCCTTGTTTAAATTTGTCTGTGCGTTCATTCATTTCACAGCAGACACCAAAGTACAAAAGGAACAGAGGGCAGAATTTACGTATAAATAACGACTTAAATGTTATGACGCAGGCCTGAAACGACCAGCCGCTGCCACCCATGTTCTCGTGGTTGCCCTAAACATTGGGCAGTGTGATTCTGAATCTGTCTTGGGACTTGGTCTGAGGGTCATTCCTTGACATGGGTGTTAGTCATACCGACTCTGAGGCAGGGAAGAGAGCGAACAGGATATTATCGGAATATAAAAAAATAGACATTAGGTGGCACAGAGAGATAAATGCACTAAAAGGGTAAACAATATTTGGTGGACGGGAAGAAGCAGTTTTCCTCTGAACATCAGGCTACTGTGATGCTTTGCTTCCGGAGTGAGTTCAGGAATAGGTAACCAAAGAAAGTAGGTCCGGACATGTCCTCATCTGTCTGACAGAGCCATAAAGGTCCAACGTCAATGGTTACTGTGTTGCAGCTAATTCGCAGATGAATCTTTTGGAGAGTTTGTGCTGAGAGACTGTCAGAGGTTACTGTCTCCTAAATGTAGTGTATTGAATTTTTTTGTGCGTGCCGCTTCAACTGTCACAGGACTGATTGTGGCATTATTGATCTCAGCGGCTGTGAAATCGATCTTAAGCATGTTTGACAATACATTCTCCTCCTCCCTGTCTTATCTCTTTCACACTGTGCCCTCCACCCTTTTCATCATTCTACTTTGTAGGCTACTTCCCTTCACCCTCAGCTCCCTACTTCCCTTTACAAATCACCCATATTTCTCCTCTCCTCCTGTCATCACTGCCGTCACCCTCCTGTCTAGACTTGGTTCCTTTCCTTGGTTCATTTCTTCACCTGCTTCTGCATCTTTCCAGCGTTCTTTCCTCCTTATTTGCATACCTCCAATCCATCACTCCTCAAGCAGCTGCGTCTCCCTCCTCGCCCTCCTCTCCCTCCTCCTCCTCCTCCTGCTGCACAACTTCTTCACTTACTCCCTTCCAAACGTCTGCCTCCTCTATTGTTCCTCTCGCCTTGTTCCCTTTCTGTAATATTTTTCTGTCTTATTTTAACCTTGCACCTCATCCTTTGCCACCGTGCATTCCGTCTTCCCTCACAGGGTGATTAAGTGATGGTTGGGCTGGCACAGCTGGTGTAGTTGGGCAGGCAGCCCATCTTCATGACAGCTGTGCTGGAGTGTAGCTGCCAGGTTCTGATTGGGGCAGTAGCACTGTAGTAATCATTACAAATCCACAGGTCATTCAGTCTTTTGGGGACATATTACATTATTAATTAGACATCTGTTGAGCCGTGATGATTTCTCCGGTCATCATATTATTAAATAACAGATGCAGACAAAGGTGTCCCGCGAAACATGACTGTTGCTGCTGTTGTCGCACATCCTGTTGTTTCCATAGCTTTCACTTCACACCACCTCTGCATGAACACCTTCCATCCACTCACACCTGCATTACTCACATCTGCACAGTCCCTTTGAAGGAATCAAGCTGAATGAGCTGCGCATTCGCTCGTGAGCCATCTGGGAAGTAAAACGTCTCTGGCATTGTCTGGCCCACTGAAGTTCATAGGGAGGTCACACATATGACAGCGAGATAAAGTGACTCATGAGTGAGCAGAAACATCTGAGGTAAGCACCTTTGTCAGCGCAGCAGTTGAATTCCACCAAGATGACGTTGCAGCATCTCAGTTATGAGCTTGGTGAGCTGTGCTTAACTCACTATTAGTCACAAGCTGTTGTCTTCTTGGCTGCAGTTTTTCCTCTTCTCTGTGCACTCGCACGTTCATCCGTTTTAAGGTCACGCTGACAGCTTAAGGAGATTAATGCAATATTTGTTGAGGGAAGGAGGAGGAGTTTGAGGGTGAGAGGGTGTCTTCGCCCTTTCTCCCTCTCACCACTGTAATAATACCAAGAACACAGTGGTTGCCGTAGTAATCCTTTAAACAGACCCTAACCCCTAACATTAGCTGAGCAGAAGCATCCCAACACAGGGGCTGCTATCCCATAAACACCACTTACATGGGACAGCTGCACACCCATAAAACACCTTTATCAGCAATAACAACTTGACTATCTTGACACTTTTATTTAAAGCTCACTACATGTACTGCTTTCTCTCCCTTAGCACATTTCAATTCATTTTTACAATATCAACCTGTAATTCAATTTTGACAATAAATCATATTCACTTGTTAAAAACGTATTATCTTAGCCTTGATCCACCATTTGAAGGATTACTGACATGAAAGGAACACCTTCATTGGATTATTACAGCCTCTACCCTTAGTTATTGATGTACAAATATGACAAATTTCCTGAACACTGGGCAGTCAGCCGCAAAGTTGGCTTTTATGTATTCCCTTATTATATCGCTCCCTGAATTTATTCCGTGTTAAGCAATACAAACAATTGTGTTCTTCGTCGAAAATGATGGCTATACCTTCCTGGAAAATGGTGCTTTACTTTCAAATATGAAAAATTGCTTGGAAATTTCTAAAAGCTCATTTGAAGTATTCACACTTGAAATTCTCATTCAGGAAATGAAAACCATAAATAGATAAAGTTGTGCAAGGCCAATGATTTATTGATGACATTATGGCCAGTATACGGTACATTTATGTAGATGTCTGCTAAGTTTTAGTTGAGCTCCAGAGAACCTCCAATAGATCTTGTAAAAAGGGTGTGATGGGATTCCTACAATGTCCCCAACTGAGCGTCTGACTGTTAAGCATGTGTATCATGCATGCACATCCATCAAAACACACACACACACACACACACACACACACTCACAAACGCCTGTGTTATAATGAGACTCCATCTGAAGATGCAAACAAGCTGTGGCAGTAGACAAACACATTCTCACATGTCCCTCCTCTCCTGTTCTCTCACATCCCGACATCTCTCTCTCCTCGCCCTGGAGCGTGCATCAAACACTGATGCCTGCAAAATGAAGTCGTTTTCTAATTTCAGCTATTTTGTGCGTCAGTGTCTTTGTGTGGTGTGTCAGTGCACCTTTAAGCATGAGCTTTGGGAAGTGAAGTCATTTTTGGCTTCTCCCTGTTTGAGCTAAATTAGGAATTTAGTCAGGACTTGGATTTAGCACCAGAGGAACTGGTTCAGGACGAGCCTCATTAAACCCACTGGTGGGTCCTTTTTAATGTGTGTGTGTGTGTGTGTGTGTGTGTGTGTGTGTGTGTGTGTGTGTGTGTGTGCAACCCAAATTCCAAATGGCACAGAAACAAGAGTACAGCAGTTGGTCTGCAAGTAACATTTATTTCAGATAATAATCTGTCATTGACTGTTATTATTTTATTATATTATATTTTGATTTTAATTACAATTATATATATATATATCATTGGAAATGTGCCCAATACAAAAACAAAATCAGTGTCAGCTTTGACCACATTTGAGGTGGTCGTCCGTTGTGCACACACCTCTGGAAAAGCACCTACTGTAAGTGCAAAACCTGTCAGAGGCAGATGGGCTTGTTAATGCAGTGATGTAGTTATGTAAGACCTGCAACTGTTGCCTTTCCTGACTGTCTGTGCTGCAGTATAAAGAAGAGAAAAGGTAAAAAGAGCAACTTGCTGGGTTAAATCGTAGGCAACTGGACTTCTGGTTTACTTGAAGACGTTTCGCCACTCATCCGAGAAGCTTCTTCACTTCTCAGAACTGAGATGACCTGGATGACCTGGATAACTGAGAACCTTCACAGACACGTAAAAAGAGCAAGTTTATATGTCTGTCTGGCCTCTATTTATGGACATGCAATTTCTGGTACATGTGGAGGACAAATGTGTGGAAGGGGATTGATGTGGTAAAGGTGGTAGAGCTGATATGTTTTCTTGGGTTTGACCCATCCCCTTCCATTTACCACATGCTGACTTACAGCCAATACAGACCAGACCATAAACGCACCGCAAAGAAGTAGCGAGGAAAAAAATACAGGATAGTTTCTGCGTTTTTTGTTTACTACAGGTTTATAAGCTCCATTTGTTTGTTGCACATATTCGACAAAGCATCATGAATAATAAATAAAGACTGACCACCCAATGAAGGAACCGAATAACAAGTACAAAACTTGTATAAATTGCGTAACTTGCACACAGCCGCCATCAGCTCACTGCTGACTGCACACACATGTCCCCATCTACTGTCACAAAGTACAATAATCACTTTATTTAACTCTGTCAAAACACAAATCAACACTTGGACAGTTAAACAGTTAAAGGAAAAAGGAATACTTTCTCACACTTGCACATATTTGACCTATCAAACATTGAATGAACTATTCATGTTTAATGTTCATTCCAAATATGTTAAAAAAAATATATATCAATGAAATAAAATAAAAATATAACATAATTATAATTGTAAAAAAAAGCGGTTTATTTAGTGCAAAGAGACTATGACATGTTTTGGCGTGATATGATCATGTACTTTTTATGTACTTAGTTTGAAAACCGTTATCAGATTATTCTCATATCGTGCAGCCCTACTCAGAGGTTAAGGGTATTTGTACTTACTTAGCCATACATACTGTACTACTCCAGTAGTTTGCTACAAAATATTCTCAATCACTCTCTGCACTGTTTATACTACTGTAGATGAAGTAAGTCCCAGTTACACTGGGTGTGAAGTGGGGGAACTGGCATTAGGAAACACGCACAGACCAAAACGCCTCAGCAACCCCCAGCACTGTGTGGAGACAGTGCTAACGACTGTCCCACCCACATCACACGTACTGTACACTCACACCCATATTCATACACAGCTTATGGTAGACAGTCATACAACGTACAGGCCCCCCTGCTGTAATGACTGATCCCACGCTAAGTAGCATTACTTATTTTCACCTTGAACATTCATATGTATGCTGTTGTTCCTGTTAAAAAGGTTGAAGCTAACCATCGGCAACGGGACATGCTGGACGAAAGCTGATTGGGATGCAACTGATTGTGTCTGCCTCTGTTTGCAGCTCAGTTACTTCCAAAGTGAATTCCTTTCACACAATGTGTTCATATATAATGTGTGCTCTCCCTGAGGACACTGGCAGTTAGAGCTGGGCTGATGCGGAATGAAAGCATTTGAAGCATGTTAAATACCTTATCCTGTTTACGTGTTTTTCTGTCTCTGCAAGTTCTGTTTCCATGGAAATATCCAGTATATTCCATGTCCTCATGTTGGCAGAAAAAGATCATATCAAGAGCTTATCTGGAATAGAACATGCATTCAGAACTGCTGGGTACATTCATGCAAACATGTGAACAGAAAATGTGAATGGTGTCTATCAGGCTAGCTGACGTGCGAACTAGTACAGGACCAGATTAGAAAAAAAGACAGAGAGCGTGAAAGGATGGACTGAGCCATGAGCTGCTGAGGAAAGCAGCAAGCCCATACTGCTGAGAGCTGTGGACCCCCAAACGCCTTATCTGAAACCAAAACAGCGATCAATTATTCAACAGGTACAGGGCGAACCAGATACAGCGGAGAAGACATGGGAGGAGAGATTTGAGAGGAGAGGGGAGGATAGAGAAGATATCCTGCAGTGGAGTTGGACACAAAGGATTTGAATTTCTTTTTGTGGGTGTTTAGAGACATGGTCTGTGTTGAGCTCCCATCCATGGTACAGATCTCACTTTTCCATTGCATTAGCACGAGCAGAACAAATATAGGAG
>NW_027614247.1:0-28450 GCF_965212315.1 Lampetra planeri
CCAATAATTGGGAGAGAGCAGCAATAATGGAGTTTTAGTGAGGCAATAAATTCTTTAATTAGTTGTTAACACCCTGTGTCTATATGGACAGACTGAAGCTTCCCCCATTACTGGCTGAAGCGTGCCGAGTGGACATTCACACTGAGGTTATTTCAGAAGGTGACTCATCTTTAAAGAAACAGAAAATACAATCAATTCCATGTTTAACAGGCTCTTGAGGCACGTGTCATAACAGTTAACTGCTCACAGAGACTGAAAGTTACAAAAAACACTGTGGGACAGCTAACCTGTAACGATGTAGCTCAGGAGGTTACAAGCACCAACTGGGCAGGGATTGGGTCTGAGACTGCCAGGGAAGCCTGGCTGACATTTTGGGACACATAATGGAAATGACAAAACATACAATCATTGTGGGGAAATAAAACTGCTAGAAGGTACATAAATGCAAATGATGCAGGGAATGAAAAACCAGCGGGACATTCCTTAAGTGTGATATGATTTTTTGGTCCACAAACTATCCATGGTCGGAGGAACACAGCAGAGGAGAGAGTGAATAATCTGACAGGGTGGTCTATTATTGGTTACAAGACAAGTCTGAGGACATAAGGAGGACAAAGTAAGTAAGTAGCAGGGGCAGGACCTGTGACAGTAGCAAAAGCACCCAAAAGTAAGTACCCACATGCCTCTAGTCCAAAGCTGGGAGAGTTAAAGGCAGGAAGCCATTACCAAAGTGTAAATGCACTCAGCCATCACTGCTTAAACACAGTCAAAATATGTTCCAGCTTTTGAAAAAACAGGGTTGTGGGAGGAGCCTTATACCATCCACAACACCAATCCCTTTTCACTTGAAATAAAAGCTCCTGGGACAAGTTAAGACCCTCACAAGCCTTCCCGCTTCACAAATAATGCTAGAAAACCCACTCAGTATCTTTCCAAACATTGCATAACACAGACCCAGAAGCACTGGTGGTTTCATTCTGATGAGGCCCTGATTGCATTACATGAGGCTGTTTGTTGCAATAATTACACAATCAGCTGTGTAGTTTTGTGTTATGTCTATGATTTATCAACATAATTTTAATTGAGGTAATTAATGGGGGGGGGGGTCTGCTGGGTCATACTGTGACTTTGATACTTTTATTATGGCAGAGGGCCCACTCACCCAGCAGCAGAGAAACTGTATCAGGCCTAATTACCTTGCAGAGCTCTGGCTGATCGTGGCTTACTAAGGAGTAGAGTAGAACTATATCTATCAACATGTAGGGGAAACACAGGGAGAGGCATTTATCATGTGTGAGTGAATAAAATGCACAACAAAAAGTCTGGAAATCATAGACAATTAACCCCGAATATGGACGCACGATTGCATATCTCCTAAGATAGACGTGAGAGGCGAGCTTCTCTAGAAGTTGTCATTAAAGAGACAAACGGTGGAGTTGCTTCACTGGCACTGAATGGCGGACCAGCTTTCTGAACCGATTCAGTGTCCGAGGTGATGCTGAAAAAGGTCAAGCAAACATTCTTTGACTCCTAAAGCCTCTGATTCATTGCCAGTGGAGTAGATCCATGTTTTGTCTCGGGATGGCATCAGATTATTGCCATGGTTCTCTAGTTTCTGGCTTTGTGAAGACAGAGGAAGGAACCAAAGATCACAGAAACATAGACATGCTCACCTGCATTCAGAAGGAAGGATTTGAAGAAACGTGGCATAAGGTGCAGATGCTGCACATGCATTTAAACATTTGTCAGTCGGAGTTCAAAATAAAATTATTAAACTCACAGCTTCAGCCAGTTATTTTGTGTGTGTGGATGTGTAGTTAATGAAATTCAGCAACACGCAAAAGAAATTGCTTCATCATCCCATAATTGAGGGGTCAAGATCTCCTCCTTGGCCAAACTCCAACTTAACCGTGCACGGGTTTGGTGGTCCCTTTTATCCTGCATTTGTCAGAAAAAGCTGAAATAAAATTTTTTTTTTTACAGCAGACTATTAAAATTACACAGTGGTGTCTGGTTTCCAAGACATTCATCACATGAAATATTTCTTACAACAAAGCAAATAATTGTTTGTGAAGAATATTTGAAGACCATTTCATTTCTCATTTTTAAATATCCTTCAAATGCTTTTGAAAAACGTTTAAAAAGGAGAATTTTCAATATGTAAGGTCAAATGGAAAAATGTCATTTTTATTTGGCTGTGGATATGTAAAGGTTCATAAAATGAACAGATGACACCTTGGCTCAGACTCCCAGCAATGTGTGAGGGCCTCTTGTTGGAGCCAACTGGGTCTTGGGACAGATCCTAACATGTCCTAAAAGGATCTGTCAGTTTGCTTATGTTTAACCATCACTGACGCCAGTTTGGCAAAGGTAAACTACATGGCATGTGTACATTTGGAGCAAGAGTGAGACGCTGCAGTGTGCAAGAAGTAAATGCTTTTTGGGCACCAGCTTTGCTATGACAGATGCTGATGATGAACTCTTGACACCAGCTCAACTGGTTTATGTTCCACATGTGTGTCTTTGTTACTGTCTCTGGTTTCCAGGAGGCCATCCCGGCCAGCCCACGCTGGACCTAGGTATGTGTGGGGTGGGTGTGTATGTTGAGGCCAGAAAGAGATGAGAGGAGCAGCAGGATCTGGAGCTATCTGGGAGGTTGCACATAATGGCACACTGGGGACAGATTAGGTTCCTGTCCATCAGGGTTCCATCAGGAAGACTCTGATTTACAGCCACGCTGACCAGCCAACCTGCCCTCCACCCAAAGCAAACATAGGGAAAACACCACTGCTGCCTCTGTGCAGCAGACTTTTACACATGTTGGTTTGTCAATTTGTGAATGTAACAACAGATTAAGGTCCCATTAATTAATGGACAATTTCCATTTTCTATATCAAATGCGTAAATGTATGCTGTGACCTCCCCAGAACAATGAACGAAGGGAGATGGACAGAACCCATTAAACAAGACGTCACCCTCAAACACAACAATGATTAATCACATGCGGCAAATTATAAGCACCTGTATGACTGAACAGCAAGGGAAAGCCCACTCCCACTGTCTGACTGCATGCTTTCAATCGCTCAGACAGCTGCCACGCCGGCCCCCTCTCCCCCCGCTGACCCTCTGCACCCCCCTCACCCGCACAAAGAGGAAGTCTGCCTCAGAAGAAATAACTCAGCGCTAACACAAAAAGGCCACTTTGACTAATAATCTCCATAAAATGATGGACTTTGATATTTTATGCGGAGACAACAGGAGTGGTTATGTTACATACAAAGGAAAGGCGTATGTAAATTGAAGACGACAAGTATTTTTAAAAATATTATTATTAGTTTAGTTCTATCCAATATATTCGAATTTCAAATCATAAAACACAAACACTGAAGTTATTTTTTTAATTACCATAACTAATATAATAATGATTAACATAACTCTCAGACTGTGGCCCTCTGTGTAAAAACACACGTGAATCCATTATGCTAACAAGTTAGCTCTGCTGATAGGCACACAGGCTGATGCGAGGAAATGTGAGTTTGATTAATGTGGACAAAATTGAGCTGTGCAGACTGCTCCCCAGCCCCAGTTAAAGAAGTCTCCTGCCATCAGACTCAAAAAGGCTGCAAGCTGCGGGGCGCGCTCCTCGGCCTGCAGTGCTCGCCGACATTTCACAGCAAATCGACAGCAGACCTTCCCTCTCTGTCCACACAAAACAAAATTGGCCCTTGGCTGGACTGACTAAATGTAGCTGGCAAAACAAAGCTGCTTAATGAAAACCATATTACTGCCAATTTAGGCAATGAATGCTCTGTGTATTCTCTGTACATGTACATACATATTGTTCCTGTGTGTGATTTTCTAGAAATATTACAATACAGGACCCACCAGACAGACCCATTTGAAGATGAGAGAGAGGCCTTCTCAGCAGTTGGACCATCTCAGGAGCCATGCAGTAACCTTGACAATGTGGAGCCCCCCAGGGCAGCATGGCCCAGCACCACACATGAAGAAGGCACAGATCGGGAGAAAAGGGTGAAAGGGGGGGAGCGAGGGAGGAAGAGGAAAAGCAAAACGGAGCAACTCACTGAGCCCCCAGGTACCTGCCTGTACAGTCGCCTCTCTCCAAATGTTTACTTTGGACCAGACTGGCGGCCAACTGGTTGCAATTGACCCTCTACCGGGACGAGTTAGAGAGTGAACATGAGACGTTTTCCCTTTGAGAAGAGAGGAGGAGGAAAGCCACACACATTCACGCACGCAAATACTTATCATCAGATGAAACACTGCCTCATGAACAATCCCTTTTCACAAGGGCAGTGTTGTGCTCATCCTAGCATAAACGCTACATATTGCTGTTAATGCATAGGATCAACTAAAATGTAAATCAGGACTAGAAGGTGTGAACTCTCCACCTGCCACAGGTGTCTACTCAAAAGACAAATTGGTGGGACAGCAGCACAAAAAACTGCTGTACAGTCAGTCATCCCACATGGCTTTCAACCCCCCAACAGGCGGGAGAGGCTTGAATAGGATGGGGCAGGTTTGTGGAGAAAAGGCCCGCTGGCCCCTTAGACTAAATAAAACCTCCTAATCCTCATAAACTGCTCCATATGAGTATTACATCCCTAATTCTGCACAGTACTTCCATGGGAATGGAACTCATTCCGAAGGTAAAACATTACCAGGGTTCCTCCTGTCGGTGCCTGGCTCCCATAATAAGTTCCGTGTTTTGCTGAGGCCAGCTTGGACGCAAACAGCGCAAATATCGATGACAGAATTCGCTTATGATGAAAAATGCCCCGGAAAATGTAAATGAGGGGGCTGGCTAAATGAAATGATTACTGTCTACCGGTGAGCATGTGTGTGTTCAGGCAGGCAAAGAAAAGTTGCCTAATGAGGATACAAACAGGCCCATTGGGGATTTGCTACCCCACAAGAAGAGAAAAAAATGTGTAAAGCCAACTTGCCACCCCAGTAGCTTAACATGATGCTACACGCCTGTAGAGTTTGATATGATTCATCAATAAAGATCACATTTAAAATAAACATGTCCATGAAACCATTTCCCTTGTCAGCTGGCCTATTCATGCTCAGCACGCAAACCCTCCTGGTGTACACCTGAGGAGTGTGTGCGTGCGTCAGCCCGGGCAGGAAACAAGAAAGGTGGGGGCAGGTTGGCATTTCACTCCAGGCCAGTCATTTGTCACAATTGTCACAGAATGCACAAACACAAATTACTGAATTATAACTGCGGATGTGTGTGTCTCGCCTTGCCTAAATCAAGACAGCGCTGGGAGCTGTCATAACGGGGGTGTTTGGGCGACTATGGGGGTGGAATACGTGGCCCAAGTTAGGAGCTTGTCCAGGCCATTTTATGGGTAAAAATAGTGGATTGAGTGATTTGACTCACATTGGAGGCACAAAATAAAAGTTAAGAAAATAAAAAGCAGGTTCAGTTGTTTCATGAGAATGGATATTAAAATCAGTAAAGTCACTACAGTCTCACAACACATAATGATATAAAGAAACACATTTTTCCACGCTTCCTCGGTCACTAACCAAATATTGCTAATAAACACTGGCTTTGCTGAAACACTTGTAGCTACATCTGGTTGTCAGAGGCTCAACTAAATGTTCATGGAGGCTAATTAAGGAAGACACCATCTTTATACTGACAAAATACAGGACCAATTACATGTAACATGATCATATGAAACTGCAGAACGAACTTTATCATAAACACAATCAGGTTCCCATGTGTGTTTTTTTGCATCAAAAATCAAGCCTGCATCCTTGATGGAGACAACCAGTAGCCTCGCATAATCCTCCCTGGTGCCTGAAGAAAATATGAGGGATTTACACAGGAGAAGCTTTCGGGCAGTTTCCATTTGATGGTGCCCTAATGCGCAGGCTGCCAACGTTGTTACAGTGATTATTGAGCTATTCTAAAGATTTTCAGAGTTTGGATAAAGCACATTTCAAAAATATCTCAGCCATCTGCAGCTTTCCTGCTCAAATGAAATCCCCCCAGTGTTACTGAATGATCGCAGGCGAGGTAAACTGCACAGGTACGGTGGGTCACATTCAGGAAACATATTAACATGGGCCAACATTTACTCTTCTAACCACACACCATCCCAACGGGGCACTGATAAAAAGTCTGAGCCAAAGCCTCTTCTCTCTTACACGTTTAAAAAAAAAAAATACACAACATGAAGACACACACGCATTATATAATCTCACATTGAATTTCATTTGAATACGGTCTGATGAATAGCTGCTCACAGTGACACTCCCACAGACAGAGACATCAGCTTCCCCACCTCTTGCTATCACCTGTCCACGCAGACATTCACATACGATAAACACCTACATAAAACACCTACAGGCTCCCGTATTCTTTTCGAGGTCAGTGCCCAGCTCCTCAATTTCATGGCCCATGTATGAGGGCAGCAGAGGTGAATGTGATGACAGTCTGACTGCAGCAGTGCAATACACCAATATTAACATCTAAATTAATTGTGGCATGAAATTAATTCACCTCTGAGGCTCTGATGATTTTCCTGTACAGATATTTTTATTAGATTTTTTTCCCTATGTATGCTTTTGGCCTCTCCTCTATTGAGGTTCACCTCTTTTCTCCCCCACACTCAGGAATTGTGTCTCTTCTATGGCTGGGAGGTCGTAATTTGTTACAGGCGACTGGGCAGGCAGAGAGGTCTCCTTCTTATCTGGACAAGGGATCACCGGGGAAAATCATATCAGAGGGAAGGCGTGTTTAAATATAGCAGTAATTGTAGCAATCATTTCTTGCTGTCTCGTCACCCCCCACCCTTCTCCTTCAAAGGCCCCACCCTTACTTTCTCCAAGCCACCCCCCTTACACACACACACACACACACACACACACACACACACACACACACACACACACACACACACACACACACACACACACACACACACACACACACACACACACACACACACACACACACGACATTTTTTTTCTCCTGGCTTTTTAGAACAACCTCCCTCTTCCCCAGCACTTCCTCCTCTAGTATCCAGTTAATCCCGGCTCGTGGTGTGGGCTCGGGGGGCTGACAGTTGCATGACAAGGAATGTTTCCCTTTGTAAGAGCCTACTTCCTCCTTGTGCAGTTTTAGCCTAATTGAAATGTTTCCTATTGAGCTCAATCAAGAGGGCAATTACCTAATTATTCGCTTATGCCTAACTCAGCCCTGTAAGAGACGGAGAGATGGGAGAGGGATGGAACGAGGAGGTTGTGGAGGAGAGAAGCTGGGATCCTGAAATAAAGCAGAGAGCAGTGAGGAAATAAAGAAACGTCATAAGCCTACGGAAAGTGTGTCTGTTTCAAAACAGGGTTCAGTGAATTAACTGACAGTGAAGTCTCATTTCAAGACGATTAGGTCAATAAAAATTATTCAACTTGAACAATGAAAGAAACAGCCTCATATTGAGTCTTAAAACTCAAGT
The DNA here is from genome assembly GCF_965212315.1 of Lampetra planeri. Classification (NCBI taxonomy): domain Eukaryota; kingdom Metazoa; phylum Chordata; class Hyperoartia; order Petromyzontiformes; family Petromyzontidae; genus Lampetra; species Lampetra planeri. The sequence goes on from NW_027614247.1 coordinate 7,497, forward strand.
TAAGATGCCATTTTCCCAGTAAACAGAGGCAAAGAGGTGGTTTCTGAGAAAGCATCTGGTTTTATGGGCTCATAAGGAAAAGTATTATCAAACAGAGGAGCGAGGTGGACGAGGGAGAGACGAGAGGGAGACATTAAAGGAGCTGGAATGTTTTGTCCCAGCTCAGCCGGCCTCCGACACATTTAATAATGAGACAGGTAATAAAACGCACTGGCACACGCAGCCTCATATACACCCACATTGACGTATCGAGGCCCATGGGAGGACGCATTTTGCTCTTGACTTTTATGACATTAAAATAGATTGCCTATGTCGTCTACTAAACAATAATAAACAAAATTTTATAGCTCATTTGAAGATTGAGTATGTTAAAAAGCAATCAGTGCATCATTAAAAGCATCCATCTTGTGCAAAGTAAAGCTTTGCTCCTGAATAATTTCTGTCAGCTATGTGAATAATGAACCTCGCCACACGATGGATGGCGTAAATATCACAAGCCGCCCGTATATTTTCTGATCTGAATCCTGCCCTTCTTCTCTCTCATCTCAGCCTCAACAAGTGTTGGCCGGACGGCTCCTAAATCAATCATTTAAATATATGGATAAATCAGCGGAGCCGTCTGGGTTTAAGCACACATGCCATAGCTTAATTCACCCGAGCAAATGAGCACAGCAGCCATATTTCAGCCAACATGTGCACCACTGTTGTCTAAACAAGCGCTGCAAGGCAGGCCGTAGAGGAGGGTCCTGGCTGGAGGTCATGGAAAGCAGTTATAATACACGCACACAAACACATACACACAAATATATATATACACACACAGACACACACGGGCCTTGAAGGGAGTGAAGGTCCTGGTTTGAGGGTCATGGAAATCAGCTATAATGCTGCCTTTCACCAGGGAAAATAAGGAGCGGTGGATAACAGACAGAAGTTTCTTTCCTGTGACACATACAGACGGGTGACAAATGAAAGGAAAATCCTATATAAATGGGAATGCTTCTTTATGCGTGCTGTATGGCTTTCACCTCCACCAGCACCTCCGAGCTATGGAGATGTAGCGACAGACGGCACTGTCATCAAAATAAGGGAAAGTCTTTAGGAAGAAATGTGCACATCCCCTCCCGTTTAGGTCCAGACTTGTAGACTTTGAGATTATTTTATATATGTGTGTGTGTGTGTGTGTGTGTGTGTGTATATATATATATATATTCCCCTTCAAATCGCCACCTGTCTGTATGAGCATATGCAGACAATATAACGGACACATGTGCACATGTTCTGCGGCCTTAAAAACACAACGATGTAGGCAAACATACAGCGAGCTGACATCCTGAAACACACACAGTCACACTGACCTCTATGGTCCACAGAGAAAAGAGAAATGGAAGCCAGCTCTCACACAGGCTGGGTGGGCTGGTCAGCTGGACTTTGCAGGGGCACTGCATCTGGGAATTCTGCTTAAACGCTTTGCACTCACCCACAAACACACACTTTCATTCTTTAATGTAGAAAAAGTTCTATGGTGAAGTGAAAAAGTAAAAAAAAACCTGGAGAGCAAAGGATGAACATTTGAATAAAACACAAGGCAGTGTGAGCTGGGCAAATAAGCTGAGAACAGGCTTAAGCAGAGCTGTGCATCATCCAGGTGGTCCAAGCCCACGGAGCCTGCATGGGTATGGCACTGACGTGAGGGGCAAAACCTGAAACCCATGCAAATGTGATCACCAGAGCTGGCCTTGATTGAAAGGGCCGCATATGATTAAATATAATTGCAAAGAACCTTTTCCAAATGCCTCGGTGTTTTGCGAAAGTAGGAAGGAAGGATTTACAACAAATTCCCAGCCTTTTTTAGAGAGCTAAGATGTATGTATTCACTAATATGTCTGTTATAAGCCGAGTTTAGCAAGACGGCGGCATTTACTTATTTTAAATTCAGGGCTGGTTTTTACATGCAGAAAGTGAGTGGGAGGCTTTGCTAGCAGATAAAGTAGGTTGAGGTCAGGGGCAGAGCCGTCACACAGAGATGATTGATGGCTCAGTCTGAATGCTTAAGTCAACAGAGCTGGAGCACGCCTCAGCAGCCCGGCCTAGGCCGTCCACTCAGCACCTATTTAAAGGGTCAGGTGCTTCCGAACACACTCTCTGAGCAACTTCTCCCATTATCCTATCAAAGCTACAACTAAGACAGTTAGAGTAAAAAAAGAGGGAAAACACTCGGTTTTGAAAACTAAACATGCATGATATTCAGGTAAAGTGCTTTGTTTGAGCTCTTAGGGACAAGTGAGACAGGGCACCGAGTAAACTGAAAGTTGTAATTCATTCTCTGATACATTTGGGAACAAATAAAAGAAAGAAAGAAAAAAGTAAATTTAGGAATTTTCTGTTATTGTTTTGAGAATTTGTGGCACAAGTTGCATATTTGGGAACTTGGAAACAGTTTGTTGCTTGGTTTCTTGATGAACGAGCTGATATCAGAGTTCTGGTCTTTGAAGTCCTTGAATGCTTACAGGACCATAATTATAACATCTGATCCCATAACAACTCAACAGTTGAGTAAAACTAGGTAAATATTCTAACTACACTCAAGTCATAAAAGGGTATGTCTTCAGGCATGAGCGGGGGGGAACACCAGTAAAACTCTCCTGCACGAATGCACCTTTGAAGTAAATCTGGGTATAAGCTTTCCTACACAACATCCTCTGAGCCTCCACTGGAAGCGAGTGAAGAATAAAAGATTACAGATAAAGATGTACATAAAAGAACTCAAGATTCTTTACTTGGCTTGTGATGGCCGAGCTTCAGTCAAACTGACCGAGTGAGATTATTACCAAGTAGCATCCACATGAAATGACACGTAATCTTACCACAGCAAGAGTCACATATTAGTGTGTGTTTCACCATCAAAACAAAACATGAGACTGTGGAACCGGAGGCCTGTTTTCGTTTCTGGTTATTATTGTAACCATGGCAACCAAGCCACTGTGTTTCCCTAACCCATCATTGTGTGAGGAAGGATTTAGAGGGGGGTTCTGGGTCACTTCATCCAGAGGGGGCAGGTGTCCACCATGCTGATATGTGGGTTGTTCCATTTCAACACCTTGTCAACAGCCCCCCCAGTGCAAACATTGTCCTCAAATGTCTCCACCCATCGTCCACTCCGTCATGTCATAAAACCACCCAGGAAAGAAATATGTCTCTTGTAAATCTAGAAGATCTTCATCTCACACTGTGTGGACTTTGTCTCACATTGTTTTATACGAGTTCTGTTTTCAGTTTTTAGGATTTACAGGTTTATATTGTAGGTTTCACTCATAATAGATGCCCCTTGCAAAATAGTGCATGAGAAGAAATTGTGGTCAGAAGAAAACATAATTTGGAGTGAACAATAAAATGAGAAAATTTATAACAAAAACGTCTGACCCTTTTAATTCGTTGCCCACTTCGACTTTATAAAATGTGTTTCACAAAACGGGTAACACGTCAACTTTGTGTGATTTATAGAAGACCAGAAAGAAATAATGAAAGTATTGCTTTTTCGAATGAAGGACCACCCAGCCAACATGACTGAACACATAAACAGCAACAGGAGTCTATTCACTTTGAGATGATTGGCAACAAATAGTTCTGGAAAGTCACCCGTAGATGCCTAAGAGATGCACTGAGGATCTTTACCCCTTAAGTTTCCACATGTCAAACCTACCGAAATCAAACACAGACGCACTTCAAATACATCTGAGTCTTTGGTGGGGGTTCGGCGCATGATCGGCGGCATCGCTGAGGCAGCACTGAAGAGTGTGTTTAAACAAAGCAAAATTCAATTGTGGAGATGTAGATGCAGTTGGAAATTCGGTCCATGTGCTGTACAAACATACGTTTAAATAGACACACCGAAGTGGAAAGGCTTCTCCTGTAACCAGAATACAGCAAAAGAAGCAGAAAAGGAGTTCGTAAGTGAAAAGAAGACAAATCCGAACAGAAATAGTCCTGTGGTCTGAGTCATTTTCATCAGTGTGTTTGTCTGCGCTAATGAGTGACAGATGTTACAAGGTAGGCTACACACAACAGCGAGTGTGTTACAACAAACAGCACATACTCAGCCATGTACAGTTTAATCTAATCTCCATGATGCAAAATGGCTGTAGTCTCCCTTTGACTTGGATCAGGTTTGAGTCACTAAGGCGTGAGCAGTGACAGGCTTTAGGGAAGAGTGAAGACAAGTGACAGCAAAACGTGATAAGTTCCCTTGATTTTAAGCCCTGTCATAGTTCCACCCAGCCTGTGTATATATACACACGCACGTCTAGACCTATTTAACCTTGATATCTGACAGAAGCTTGACATCCTGTGCGTAAGAATATTCGCTGCTGCTCAGCGTGCACGTGTGTGTGTGCTTGTTTGTCTTCCTGTGGAGCCTGCAGCTGTGACAGGACCTACATCACAACACAAACATCAGGAAAACAGCTCAGAAGACAATCACTGGATCACACAGGATCAGATTCGGTGACTCAGCAGGAGCCTGGGGAGCACTAACAGCACAATCACATGTAGACCAAACACACAGACAGTGCGCGCGCGCGCACACACACACACACACACACACACACACACACACACACACACACACACACACACACACACACACACACACACACACACACACACACACACACACACACACACACACACACACACACACACACACACACACACTGTGGGGGGAAATCTCAGCTCTGATTTCGCCAATTTCCCCCCGCTGATTCGCTCCCTGTTGGAGCCGGATGAGGACGAAGATGGTACTACAAAGGCTGGTGCTCTTGATCTTCCTCTTGGTCATCAGTGTCCACAGCATCATTCTAACCAATCCCCCAACCCTCGGTTGCCCACTGCCACCCCTCACCCCCACGGATTGGGTGCCTCCCAGCTGCAGCTCGGCTTGTCCTGATTGCGCCTGATTTGGGTTAAGTGATTATTACCCTGCTGCGGTTTGGGCAGGGACGCTCCCACAGACTGAAAGGGAAGGAGGGAGACCTCTCTCTTTCTTCTCACACGTGCACGCACGCACACACGCACACCATTTAGGTGTGTATCTAAGAGCAAAAGGAAAAGACAATTGTAAACACATGACCCAAATGTGCATGCATGCAAAATGAAAAAAACTGGACATAGAGATTTTTGATTGATTTTAATTCAGATCAAAGGGACTAACATGGGTAGGAGCCTCTCCAGCAGCTCTGTGTGCTCTTACACCTATTTCTTTTTTTTTTCATACCTGTAAGTACTTTTTCAAACTTTTCTAGCTTCCAATGTAAATGTGAATTTCTCCCGGAGATTAAAGTAAAGTATCCATCTATCTATCTATCTATCTCAAACATCACTAGATTTAATTTAATGGTCATCCAACTAGACAGGTAGACTGATCTGATTGTAGGTCAGCTAATGAGGCTTATCTTAACAAGCTACCCCCCACATGCACACACATACAGTAACAGTGGCGTCACAGGAGAAGTGTGCAGGGAGGGAAAAAGTGAAACCAGTCCAAACACATATTTACGACCCAGAGTTAAACTGTCTCTCACTCTGTAATTCTCAGAGCTTTTACTGTAAGCTGGGGGTGAACAAAGTGCATGTTCTGTTATTCTACCGGCCGTCTCGTCTTACATCCACCCATCAGATTTAGAGCTGAGGTTTCAGGCCCTCCGCTACAGAGACTTGAGGCCTTTGCTGCATCAGGAACACCCTGAAAACTGGGCTGAGTTCAGGATGGGTTCTGGGTTGCTAGTCACATTATCCTTGGTTCTGACTGCTATTGCGGGAGAAACTGCCTAGTTTTCATAGCCAGTTTTATATCTTTGCATTTTCTAAAGTGTCATCAGCTGACAGATACTTGGTTTAGTTCGCTCAGATTATGATGTGACTTAAACTGAACCTTGTATTGTTCAAAAGGTTTAAAATCCAACATTCAAAGTCAAATCTCATGTAAACTTCTAGCTCATGCAGAACATAGAAATAACGTACAGAAAATTTTAAATAGCCTGACATTTTATATTTTTACACAGTTTATCCATTTATCTGTGGTCATTTTAGGATGTCAACCATTGTTTTTAAGTCAACACTGCAATTTAAAAGATGAGTCAATGGTGAACATCTTAATTTAAGCTGGAAGCAAATTCATAAGAATCTGAATTTGATCGCCTCTCAAATCATTCTTCATGTGACAGTCTTACAAATCACAGGTGTCATTAGTGCCTTGTAGCACTCTTGCTAACCACAGTGGACCTGAGGCAGTGGATTTCACTCGGACGTCTCCAGGACTTACAAGTGGTTTGGTTGTTCAATGTTCCATGGTAATTATAAGAATTACAATACAGAGCTGTTCAGACGGTGTCTCATGTGGTAATTTTCCATGAAGTGTTTTCTATCTAGTTGATATTGAAGCTTGGAAAAAAATTAATCAAAAATCAGATCACAATCTCAACATCTGGCAGATTAGATGTTCCCCTCAAATTGTTGCCACACCCCTCCTTTCCTCAACTCCCAATTATTTACCTGTTATTCTCCATCCTCAACTCACAAGCATGATTACACCCAAAATATCTGATATCAATGGTGATTCAAATGTGAGTTGATTTTGGAGACAATGAATCAACAGCTGCAGTCCAGCTTTGGCTCTTTAATTGTAGTCCATTTCAGGTCATATAGCTCCCCGCTAAGACACATCGCCAAGCAGCACATGAAAAGAGAAACAGCAACGAGTTCAAAATGAATATATATTGAACCTGAGGACGGCGGGGAGCCAAAAAACACAGCATAATCAAAAACATACAGGTTTAATCATGGTGGGAAAGATTCAACAAAGCATGCACACCTGCTCAACGGAGCGGTTCCACACAGGAGGGATATTTCACAAGTCCAACAGTGAATTTTAATCATATGGCTCCAGTGGACAGAATGGAAAGTAACTGTCAAAGCCAAAAAGAGATCAGACTATGGAAACATAATGTGGATGACCAGCATTAGCTTTCACCCTGCGAAGAGCTGTACCAGATGTATGTCGATCTTTAGAAATAGTAACTAAATACGGAATGTTAAGTTTCACGCTACCATGTGACACTTTTCATGATATTGCACCAAAGTGTAACACATAGCAGGTAGTGTTAGTATTTATCTGCATACTTAAAACTTGAACCCAAACCAAATAGTTTTTTTTAATCACCTTGGCCTTAATCACTGCCTTTGCAAATGAAAAAAATAAGAATTGCATACATAAATTAATATATGAATGTAATTCCAGCTGAATTATTATTACTACTACTACTACTCCTAATAATAACCTTCTTCTGTATTTTCTAATCAAAATTTTAATCTGAATTTAATTGACAATAAACTCTGTCTCAATGATGGCATGTAGTAAATAACAAAAATTACAATAACTCCTAAAGATGAGACAGAGTTTAATTATATTACTGCATGATTATGATAATAACAGAAATAGTAGAAGTTATTTAGACGTAATATAAATCTAAAAAAAAAAATTTATTATTACATTATTGCTATGGATATTCCCAGAACGGTGAGTCATTTTCACATCACAAAAAAAATATGACAGATGGTTGCCACTTAACATGAAAAAAGTGAGGCATTAATTAAATTAACAGAATTATAAATGTCGACAATAATTTCTATTGAATTACAATTAGCTAATGTGTAAGTACATTTATGTTTTACAGTAACTCACGGATTAGAACTTTTAATACAGTTCATTATCTTTGGAATACGCTCGACACTGTGAACACAAAACATTTGTTTTACTTTAATGGACCCATATTTAGCATTGAAATATGTATGCGCACAAAGTATTAAAATCATTTTTAATTAATTTAAAAAATTAGAGGTTGTCAGGTAATTAATCCGTGTAATTTACATCTACAGCTCAAACATCTCCCTAAATGCTGCCATAGAAATAATTTTATTCTTATGAGAAGTGTTGCTATTTTAACACTACTGTTCCATTTCGTAAGAAATAATACTAATGGGGATGTACCAAATGATTGTCAGCCCAGAGGCACATACATAGTTTCTAAGGCTCAATTACACAAACCAAAAACATGGCATCAAGTAAGTGAGAAGCAAATTCATCTGCTTTTAATTAAAGCAGTTGGACATTAATGCTGGAATGCAGGGCGAGAAAAGATTCTTCAGCAGCAATTCATTTCAGATGTTTACCACGCATGAGCAGTTTTAAAAGTTGAAAACGGTTTGCGAAAGTGGGAATAAACATTACTATGTTCTGAAGACTGACAAGAACGCTTCGACACCTATTGCATGGGGTGCTGCAGTTAATACACTAACTGCACAACCACTGCACTGCAACATGCTGCAACAAGACAAATAGATTTGGTTTGACATCACAAGGCGAACATGAGTGTTTCTTGCTCGCAAATAACCAATCTCAGAGTTAAGAAACCTGTGAATGCTTGGGGGAAAAAACAACCTGAATAGTATCTGAGTATTTTAAAGATAAGGAAAATATTATACTGAGGTCCTGGTGTATCAAACAACATTGCTGACCGTTGTCCATAGCAGGGCAGAGGAGAGAGAAAACAATTAGCATGGAGCAGACCCCAGACCACCAGGGTTATCCTCCCCTTCATATTTATTTAAACGTTCATGGTTTGGCTCAGGTCCTACAGGGCCATCTTTCACCCCATGTTTTTCCTCCTTCACACCGAAGAAACAGCATGCAGCGGAAGAGGTTCCTGAAGCAGCTGTCTGACAAGCACGCACTTCCTAAACAGCACACACAAGTGGGTAAATCCCACTTGGCCAGTGTGGCCCATGGGTCGGGTCAAGCAAATAGGAATGTTTCCCACTGAGAACAAGGTGCTTCACCATCCCAATTTGGTGGTTCTGGGAACCCATAAAGTGCCACCAGACTGGCATCCAGTGGTTTGTATTATTTAGAAGTTGTCTTAAAACCAGTATAACGAAATAAATGAGTCATAAAATGTATTACTTTCCTTCTTGAGAGAGGGAAGATGGACAGACAGATTCTCAATCAGGCACGGCGAGGCAGTTAAAAGTTAGGAAGGAATGCTATGGGTCTCCCCCTATCCCAGGGGATCAAGAAGAATGGCTGCTTGTTGTTCTACTGTCTCCTGAGATTCAAACTCACTGCCTATTACAGCACCAAAAACAACTGGAGCCACTGAGAAATATTCATCACGTCACAAACCACCATTCTGGAGAATGTGTGTTTTCTTGTGGTGTGCGAAAGCTCCTGCCCGTGTCTGAAGACCTCCTTGATAGAGAGTGTGTGTGTGTGTGTGTGTGTGTGTGTGCACATCCCTGTTGTCCGCCTCCATGAGATACAGACTTCCCACAGGGGTCTTGTGCTTTGACAGGGAAGGTGAGGGGTGGATGGTTTTTTTTCCTGACGATGGAAAAAGGGGGAGATTTTTATGACCCATGTTCCCTGTCCTCCTGTAAAAATCACACCAGCCGTTTTCCAAGCGTTGCAGCATCATCAGCTACCTAGCCAACAAAAACAACAGAGCGTGAGGAGAAGAAATAAGGCAAACAAAGAGTGAAAAACTGAAATACCTGCAAATCTACTACATCATTTAATACATATACATCAGACACAGTGGTTGACCTCTCACCTATAAATCTTAAAGAGCTCATGCGAGTTCTAATGGACAGTTTGTGGCAATCCACCCTGGCAAGGACTCAAAGGTCTCAACTAGCATTGACAAACAAGATGCATCACTACACCACATATTACGACAGGAAAGCAATGAGGCTACCCTGGCTTAGTAATCGTCAAACTCTCGATTGAATTATGTGTGGAGAAAGGGAATGCACGGCTCTACAAAGCCTTGAAGATGAGAGGGCAGGAAATGCCAAAGTGGCTGTCTTGTGAGGTCCTGTCTAGAGGTCGGATGAAGACACGCACTGAGTGTATGATTCAAATGCCATATTGTATTAGTATACAACAAGGGCTGAGAGGAGGCAGGCTGGCTCAGCACACAAGGCATTTGTATTCTCCTGTGCTTGTAATGCAAGGTAACAAGGGTGATTTGCGTAGCTAAATCAAAACCAAGCGACGATGACATTCAAGTCTGATGCATCAAAAGATGATGAAGCTCTTTGGTCTCTTCCTTTACATACTCAGCAACTGATTGGCTTCTCATGAGACTCAGTCACTTGCAGTAACATGTACTGTAGAGTTAGGGGGCTTTCACACCTACCTTGTTTGGTACAGACTTTCAAATTGAACAAAATTTACAGATGTGAAAGCTCCCCCAGACCATGGCCTGGACCAAAGAAGCAAAACTTTTGTCTACCCAAAGGAGGTGGTCTCGGTCCAAACTGAACCACAGTTTGGACTTTTGAGCGCTTTGGTGCTGCAACTCATACGCACACCCCCTTACAGCCAATCAATGTCCCGTGCAGGGACACGCAGCATACATAAGAACATCAGTCGATCATGTGGTCCGCTGGTAATTACGCAGTGTGAAACCCTAACCAAGGGGGTCAAATGTAGACAGTGGAGCAAGAACACAAACCTTGGTCGGGACTTTTAGGGTGTGAAAGCCCCCTTGGTTACACTGTGAAGGCTCGAACCCTAATGCGCTGCAGATGTAGCCATCTTCGAAGTCACACTTGTACTGTAGTCTTGCTACATCGTTGCGTCTTTGAGCAAATCGTGCCAACATATTCAGGGATCATGTTGATACCATCTTGCATTGCATCATGACTTGAGTTGAAAACATGCAAGAGGACCCGGCCACATGAACATAGACGAAGGTGCAAGATGAGCTGCGTGATAGGGGACTTTCCATAAAGGTTCCCAAAGGACGTGCTTGCCAGGCAGCCACATTACTCATGTCATTGGAGGGTATGCGATCAAACTGGCTACATATTACTTGGACCTAAACATAGAGCCCTGGCAGTCCTGCACACTGCCTGTGGTGAAGCTATCTCACACAGTCAGTGGGATTTATCTGCTGAAATGATCAGACACACAACAGATAAACACAACTTATCTCCCCAATGCAACCCAAGTCACATCCAGAGAGGGGTGGGGGGCAAGACACACTGAAGACTGTGCGAACAGGACAGTTCAACCTGAAGTATCACATAGGAAGAAAAAAATCTAGACCTGACGGCCACGTTTACCCCCTCCCTTCCTTCACTCATACCCCCTTCCTGGCTCCATTGCTCGGAGAGATCCTATCATTTCTCCCGCAGACTAGATTTCTTGGGTGACTTCAAAGCTTGTTCACTAAGTGTTTAGAAGAATGCAATGGAAACAGGAAAATAATGTTCTGATTTCTGTAAACTTTATAACATCTGCTTTTGCTTAGTGCCGGTGCGGTGTGAAGCAGGGACCCATACTGCATTCAGTTGGGACATTTTTTTTCCCGACAGTTAAAACAGCATCTCACAACATGGGAAGGGTAAAGCCGAAAAAAATATTAATGGTAAAATAAAAATGACATTAATGCAGCTTTGGTAACAGCAAGAGCCTTTTACAATGGGCAATTTAGCTAAACCATGTTTTCAGCCATGTCATACAATCTGATCAGCAGGTGAGGATCAATCCCCAAAGAAAGATAATAGTTTAACCTGCTAATCTCCGTCACTGTTTGTATAACCTTGTATCTTCTGAGAATTCAGGATACAATGAGTGTGTTTCCACTGAGACGAAAGGAACCAGGCGAGGCTTTATGCGTTTCCCAAAAGGGCTGTGAGTAATGTTGCTGGCACCATCCAAGCATACACACAGACTAATGCTACCTCCTTGTGTATACACAAGATGACAAGCCGTTTTTAAGGGCCAGGCCAGATAACTCCATCACAATCTTCCCCTGCTAGCAGGGCAGCATGACAAGAGCGCACACACACACACACACACACACACACACACACACACACACACACACACACACACACACACACACACACACACACACACACACACACACACACACACACACACACACACACACACACCATCTGAGTGGCAGCCTTGGGGCTCCTGTCTCCTTTCCCTTAACTCAATCATGCTCGGGTTTCACTCTCGCCCATCCGAGGCTAACTCGCTTCCTCTCTCTATCCCCTCACACTACCCCCCCCTACCCACACACACCCACCGCCACCAATCCTTAAAATCTTTAACCCACATCCCACCCATACAGTATGGCTTCCCAGCATGAATATGTGTATGCACCTCAGTCACGGCCTCTGTAGTCAGTTACCGTCATGTTGTTGCTCTATGTGTTTGCTCGTATAATTCAGGTCCTAAATATGTTGCATTCGTTAGACTGCTGGAAGTAAAGCTGAGCCAAAAGAATAAACCTCTGACAATTCAAGGCCAGCAAGGGCACACATGTAGCTTCAGAGACAGAAGCCCAAAACGTTTAATTCCTCCATGAACATAGTGAAAGTAAAAATACTCTCTGAATTACTTTGACACTTAAATAAAAAAGGGGGAAAAGCACTGGCAATGCACCTTACACTTCTTCATTTCGTTGTTTGGCTGAATTTTTTTTTTCCATATTCCAGTGAAAGAGCCAACACATCCAAAAAGTGATGTCCCGTTGAACTAGTTCCAGTCCAGGGACCTGCCAAACTTGCAAAGAAAAGTCAGTTTGTGTCAGTGTTCCATGTGTGATTTGAGCCCTGACCTAAATTGTTCTATACAAATTAGTTCAACTCTACAGAAACCCAAATGTTTAAATGTTAACCCTGCTTTGTTATAAATGTCATTGTAAAATATTTGAACAACAAAAGGTCTGCTGAGTTTGGATAAGGCAGCGTAACATATGCATGTCAGTATTACTCATGCATTTTAATGATTTCATCTGTCTGTTTAGTCTGTTAGCTGTCACTGTAGATAGGTTTTAGGATATTAAAGATTCAATAAAATGCTATGTTTGGTCAATTTATACCAACTTTATATCATGTAATCCTTCATAAAAACGTGGTGGGCATTTATTCCAACTACTTATAACTTTAAATGATTGCTCTAAAAAGCAGGTCTTTTTTCTGAAGAGGCACTTATTCTGACGTACATTGCAGGGCAGCATGTATCGTACATCAGGGAGATTGTTCTTTTAATCTGCTGAGGTAAAGTTTCAGTATATCAGACCGGATGCAATTTATTGATTGGTCAAAAACACTATCTGACCCACGTGATCCCAACAGAATGGGCTTCATGCAGAACACTGATGACATAGATCAGAACATTGGAACACTTCAGAACACTGAAGTCTGCCACAAGAAGGGCGTGTGTGTGTAAGAGAGTGAGAGAGCTTGTGTGAGGTTGAACATGTGCAGGGTCCACCCTGCTCTGTTCTCTGTTAGCGAGGACTTCACACATTTCCTTGAAGAAACGGTGACACTCATTTTACTTGGAACATTGTAGCACGTCACGTTTGGAGGTTAATCACTTGCAGATGCAGCATCATGTTTGTTCCTGTAGGATGAGGAGCCAAGTGTGTCAAAAGAGTGAAATATGTTGAATTGTCAAAGCATCACACCAGGTATGTTGTCCAAGGCTCAGTGAATAGATACACACACGTTATCTTGGCACTGACTGCAGGAATGTATGAGAGAGACTGACAGAGAGAATATCTACTTTCTTTATACAGTATGGTTGCTTGTCAAGGCAGACTTTATTTGTTCCCAAAATAATTTAATGCTTAACAGAAAGAGATCAAAACAAATGGACAAACTCTGTTGGAGGAAAACTTAAACCCATGACAAGAAACTGACAGATCACTGAGTTCAAAGGTAAACCAGTTGATGGCTGCAATCACTGAGTGACAGACATTTTAAAATGAAAATGAATAAATGTTGGAACTTTTATCAGCTGTTTGAACTCTATCCCCATCTTTCAGTCTGTGAAGCTGCAATGCCTTGTAAAGAGTCTTTTCTCACCTATATGAACATGACCTAAAGAAGTTTTGTTGATGAAATTAGTCTGCTGCTCATTAAGAGGGTGTAGATGAATTATGACGCAACAAAAAATCTTTATTACACTAGTTAAAATTGTATCTTCATACTGTGTAAAAATAGTCTATACTTGTTAATTATATAATTTTGAATAAGAATACCTTGATTACCCCCCCCCCCCCCCCCCCCAAAAAAGGTCTGTCAGGGGGAGGGGGAGGTGCTTAAGAGCTTCTAATCTTTTTTTAGAGCTTCTTAGTCTTGCTGAGTAAACAATAATTTCATGGCTAGCTGGTCAGGCTATGTCTGTTCTAATTGGCCTGAAGAGGAAAAAATAGTGACATCTTCTCTCTCTCCAATAGGCAGCTTGTACTCTGCTACCTATCAACATCCAGGTTCGGCCATTTGTTTCCAGCCCTGGGCACCCACTACAGTGATGAATGGGCCCGGCTCCATTCGATTACTCCCATAGTGTGAAGACACAGGAACAATGGAAACTGGCCTGAGCGGTGCGGTACAGACCCTCGGCATTCTTTGCAACAATTTAGTCTAATTAGCATCAACTCCTGCCCCATCCATCATGCTCCTCAAGAAACATAAACAAACTGTCAGCTCTAGCGTAACAAACAGATCGCCCAGCTACTTAGCACAAATTATTCTTACATAAAACGCAGCTTCTCAGGCGACCCTCCCACCCCCCCACTTCAGGCCATCTGGGGAATGGAGTGCTATTAAAATTGAAGACACATGTTTCAGTCAAGTTCAACTCTCCAGAGTGTTACGGTGGACACGGTGACAGTTTCCTCTGTTTGCTCGGCTGTGAAGGGTCGCAGTGACCAGGATCAGTGTGTGTTAGGATGTGCAAATTTGTATAAGCAGTTTATACGTGTCCTACTCCGCACAAAATGTACTCCTTATTAACTGCAATATCTGACTTCAATTCAGATTTCAACGCTCAAATTTAATTTATTAATATTTATGTTTGCACATTCTGTCCACTAGAGGTCCACCCAATAATTACCAATAGCCTTTTGAATTCCTTAAAGGAAAGAAGTAAATGCTCTGGCACAAGATAATGTTAACTTGAGAAGAGCAGGGGAAATCAAAATGTCTCATATTCTAGTTTGCCACCTTGCCACAGTGAAGCATCATCAGGTGCAATCAGGTGGCTCACTGTCAAACAAACCGCTTATTATAGCTTTCCCGTTTTGTTGAAAAAAACCTGAAAAACAGGAGGAGAACGGATTGAGAGGTTGAAGAAAGAGCCAATAACCTCTGGAAGAAAGAGGTCAGAATAAGAGGCCTGTTGGCAGTAACGCTTGAAGAAATTCACTGTTAACTGTGCCAACCAAGATGGAAATGAGGAAAGAAATGCATCCAACACATTTTCTATTGAATCACACATTCATTTTGGTTGTAATAAATGTCTGGTATTAAACACCAAACTGGAATTAATCAAGAACGTGATAGAAATATTAATATATTAGGAAAATAATAGAACTCAATGGTCCAGATAACGGACTGTATTTATTCCAAAGTCTTATTTCAAACAGATTATTGTGTTCATTTATCAAACTCGAAGTCAGTACATGAATGTTTTAAAAGGAAATCCATTTTTTAAGATTACGTTTTCCTCTTCGTCTGTATATCAGCAGTGAGGGGCGACCTACATGGATTCTGGTCTCCCTCTAAATGACAAGATATGATCAACACTAAAGATCAATCAGGGTAAATGAGGAAAACGGAGGCACAGATGACAAAAAAATGTAAATGTAAGCATTACTAAAACACATTTGATCATGGATTGTTTGCAGGTATCAGGTCTGATTATCTTAGAAGAGCCTTAGTGAAACCACTTGTGGTCATGTTAAACTACAACCCAGCAAATTGATCTGCAGTGAGTGAGTTAGAAGTGAACAACTGAAAATGAATGAGCTCTACAGAACTCAGAAGTTAAGAACATTCAGGAATTGTGCTGATTGGCGTGAAAACCACATTGTTTCAAACTGCACTGCAGTCTACTGCACTGAGGCATCACTGACTCCACTATCCTCACACACACATACACACACACAATCACGCAATTTGTCAATTTTCTACTTCCTGTTTGATTGTCTACAGTGTGAAATGCTTTGCTAATTATCAAGGAAGTTTGGCAGGCGAGGCTTGTTGTTTTTAGAGAGCTGATGGCAAGCCTCACTCATCTCAGCAAGGAGGGAACTGTGCAAACTCACAATGACAAATAAACTGGACTCCACCTCCCCACCCCCACAAAATGTTCGCTTGCCTCTCTGTTAACAGCTAAAAATGTTCAACAAAATGTCAGCACCAGCACTCATTTTTCTTTCCACTTTAACTGTACCCGTTCCACATGAAACACACCACAATGTGGGGGAGAAGCCAAAGCAGTTGAGAAAGGCTTTGACAGGCAGACTGCAGAGGAGCTGCATCGCTGGCCAAGGTGAGAGTGGAGCGTTATTCTAATCAAGCGAATTCCCCCAAACCTCAAAATGATGTCACCCAGTGTTTGCTCATTAGAGATTCTTGTCAAGATGCCAAAACTAATTCTCACTCAGACGTGAACGCAAATGTGAACTCGCTCTTTTCCTCTTTTTTTTGTGTTCACAGGACATATTTAAAGATCAATGCTATATAAAATTATGGGAGTGAGGGGATCAACTTCACTGGAAGGACTATTCAATGGATTACGTTTGTCATGAAGTCAGCTTGCTGTGCCTCAGAAGAAATGGCACTTGATTCATGCAAAAAGAGACGAGAGAAAAAAAAAAAACCCACCGACTTTCCCACAAAGCTCATCTTCTCATGTAAGGTTTTTATGTGGAGCTTTCCGCCCCGTTTCTTTGCTGATGGGTATCACTCACAAGCCGTTAAGCTCCTGAACTGCTCCATGGCCCGTGCTGTCAGTAGTGTGACTCTCATATCAATTTACAATCAGTGGAACAAGACATGGTTTCTTTCTTGCTTTCTTGCGACCTCTGCAAAGTGTTTCCTCTTCTTCACTCTGTGTGCTGCAGGTGACCACATAAGCAGTGAACCTCTGCAAAGTGTTTCCTCTTCTTCACTCTGTGTGCTGCAGGTGACCACATAAGCAGTGATGCATCATATATTATCATTACTGGTTAAACCCTTTCGCCTTTTTGACTCGTCGGTTGGTCCATTTCATTGATGACATCTTGACAATGTGAATTTGGCCACACAAATTCATGAATGCATCTCAAACTTCAAAAAGCAGCACAAAACACGCAAACATGCATTCAAAGATGTGTGCATTTGGAAGTGTTATGTCTATGATTTTATTATGATATTGGCTGTTGATTTTAACACTGTTGTACAGTAGATAAACCCATTGAAAGCATTGAGGGGGGAAAACGACTACACACTGCACACTTGTAGCAAAGTTGACATAGCCACTTTACACACTTGGAATAGACCAGAGACACATTCACGTCACAGTTCTTTCTACGTATGCTGGCATTATTAAGCTGTGCATTGATGCATTTTGTAAAGCACAATGCTGTAACCGCCTTTAAGTGACTGCAGGGAACAAAAGGCACAGAATCCCAACGAACACAGGCTGACACGTACAGATCCCAGCGTGATTAAACGGGCTGAATGCTCTCAGGCCGAGTACAGTAAATCACTCCCTCTGCTGACGCAGTGGGGGAGTTGTGTCTCAGGTGCTGTTCATCTGGCAGAGGTTTCTGCCTCCAGAGAAAGAAAACAAATGCTGATCTGCTTCCCCTAGAAGCAGCTCCCTGTGAGCCAGCCAGCGGCCTCCAGGAGGCTGTCCAGCCGCTCCGGCCCCCTTGGACCAGGATGTTTGGGTTAGAAAATGACTTTGCTTCTCCCTCAGCCCCTTTCTCTAATTGCCCCAAGGGTAATTACCTTGTCTCCTTTCCACTTAAGAAAAACCAAGTACCGTGGTGTTATTATATTCCCGTATGTTTGCTAGAAATCCACCATGACTAATATTTTTTATAATCATTATTATGGTTATAATAATAAATGAATTAAATAAGAGTGTAAGTGATGTGCTGTAAATATCAATGAACTAGCAAAATAAAGAAAAAACGACAACTGGTGGACTAATAATGGATCAGCTTACATTCTCCTGTTTATCCTACGGAATGACTGAAGGACTACAATTAAATAATCCTAAAGAAAAGATTTTACTAACAAAACATTTCCTCAAGTAATCACAATAAAAACAAAATCTGCAAAACCGCAGCGGCCTGCGCTCGATCACTCAAGACATTTCCCGTACGGTGAGAAGCAAAGGCATCTATTTACGTAAAAATGTGCAATATGACGGGGCGCCACGGCAGCAGAGGCCTGAGGGTGTCACTGGGCTTTCCTCAGGCTGGGGACTGATAGATTTGGTGCAAAGTACAGATTCTCCCATGGGTGCGATTTATCAGTCTGAAGTACCATTATGAAACCCACCCAAGCAATTCAGGAAAGACCAGAACACCAATGTGACTCTAAAGATTTCTTCTTGTGTGGTAGAAGGAACATTATTGACTGGTAGTTCTTCTTTAACTGTCACATGCATGCGTGGAACCAGGAAAAGACACATTCAGGCGGAAAAGTGAGGTTGAATATGGAAAAGCAAAAGAGGTTTGCCCGCATTCATACATCTGCACTAGAGGAAGTTCAAACTATGAAGAGAGGCTCTGCAACGGTTATTGTTGGATTCAGAAACAGCTGTGTGTTCCACCAAAGCTTTTGCGGGACTCTTATCGAGAAGGCATCTGTCAGAGCCTGTGATTACAGAGCTGAGCTCGTGCTGTCAGACTGCTGATAACTGAACCTACCTCAAACCCACCTCTGGACCACTGCTCTCAAACTGGAACTTGTTCAAACAGCGCAGAGCTGCTGAGCCCGGCGTGCGGTGTGGTCTCCACTCTGCTCATCTTGGTGTGAATGCGCCTTCTAAAGTGCGGCAGAGGTCATAGAAAAAAGCAGTGTGAGGCACAATTTGGATGTTGGTGTGAGAATGCTATTGAATGAAAGACTGGAGCTCTGTCAGAAGAAACGCTGACGACCTGTGCTGTGCAGCTTATTTCTACTGTTAATATTAACATTTTTAATGATACCTGCAGCAAACCAAACACCGATGTTGAGGGATTATGTCATATTTAGAGAGTCTCACGAACAAGTGAGTGAAAGTCACTCACTTTTCACTTTTGAGTGCTTTTTCACTTTTTCACGTGAAAAGATTTGTGCAGTTTGGGTAGTTAAGTGTAGAGTAGAGCAACTGTTACTCCCAGAAGTAGGATACGAGTATGTATTCTCACTTGAAAGGAGACCTGAAAATCCCGTTTTGCCAAGTCAAAGTTGGCACCTTTTAATGTGCTATCACTTGCTCCAGCTAGTCCTCTTCATTTTAGAACATTTTTTTTCCACAAGGTTTGAGGCTTGTGAAAAAAGGTTGAATACAGCCAGTTCTAGCTCACAACCCACAATAATGGAGACTTCAACTCGATCTGTCCCTTAGAAATATGAGAAATGAGTCAGGAACCAAGTCTGAGACTTTCGTGTAATGTGTCCTGACACAGACTTAACAAAAGAAAGATATTCCGTGGCTATCATCAATAACATCCAGGCCGCGCAGGTGGGCAATTCAGGACTGAAGAAAAGATGTGGCTAGTTTCTATGTTTTATTACCAGCAGATGGTGTTTAACTCTCTGCTGCCCAGAACTGTTAGCCTCTGGGGCTAACTTACACTGATACAATACACACAAAGAGTAGTTGTTGTTGCCAGGCCAACCAGGTCGGATGTACTGTGAAACCACAGGACTCTCCGGAGAGTTCCAGCATCACTAAGTAGAACAATTTCCCAACTTTGTTGGCAAGTAGTTTGCTAACACTGTATATTGTCTGAGATTCTAAAATAGGAGAAATGTTAGATTCTAGGTGAATGAACCCCCAGGCACCCAATGCTTTTCCTGAGGGGGGGTCTCCAAAATCACCACGAGACGTCACCAGAGGCTACACATTGCTCCTTTAACATGAGGCAGATAACCAAAGGCTCTCCTCTGCCCTCTACTCATGCTGAGTCATCATATTTGAAATATCTGGATCCCACTTTCCTCCAAAGGAAAACATTTGAATCCTCATTTGAAAGCTGCAGCAGCAAATCATTGCCAGCATCTGAAAGGCCAATTCCTCCCTCCCTCCGTTTTTCATATGTCATATGAACAGATGTTTCACCCCTTTTTTTTATTATCACAAATCAAAAGCAGATAAATTTAGAACTACAATTGTCCGTAGGGTTTCAGCTTTCCTTACAGATGCAGACACACACAGTTCAAACCACAGAGAGCTGATTCATAACCTCTCACTTCTTTTTTTTTTAAATAATCACCTTTAAGAATTCAAAATTACATTGAGTTGGTAAACAAATTCCCAACACGACCTTTCATCCAGTCTCATTTCCCGTAGCCTGTTGCCTTTTTTTTTACATCCTCTGCCAATGTCCCTCTTCTGTGTGTGCCATCTACTTACCAATCACGATCAGAATAATACAAAGTGTCCATAAATTTCAGCCTCTCTAATTAAAGCCTTGCCCCGGCCCTTGAATGGCCACCAAGCACAAGACATGTTCTCTGAAATGACACAAATTGGCCCACGAGCACAACAAATTACATTATGATTACTGCACTGGCCTGAACACTGCTCATCTTGATAGAGTTATCCCTACGTGGGCAGCCATGTCTCCCAACTACAGAGCTAAAAAGGGGAGAATGAATTACAGTTTTGGGCCGGGGCTTACTGTAAAGACCTATGTTGTGAATTTCCAGCTCATCCAGAGAATCACAGGGCGCACACACACACACAATAAACATGCACACCACACAAATGATACAACGCACGGAAACTTGCCATGTAATTCAGGGGTTTTAGTTTGTCCGGTTTTGTTTTTGTTTTTTTGACAGTACTTACTTATTATGTTTATTTATATTTCAGTACA
>NW_027614248.1:0-12500 GCF_965212315.1 Lampetra planeri
AGAAAAGACAAATCGATGAATATGACTTTTAAATGTCACCAGCCTGCAGTCTGGTAGTTGTGTGTGTCTGTGTGTGTGAGATGAGCTGAGTATAGCTAAACCTGTATTTGCTTGTATGTGCCGCAGAGAAACATACTGAACATAACACAGGAAAAGCTCCAGCAGCAGGAACAGAGACGTGAGCTTCAAACCTCTCAGGTGCGACGGCCGTGCTGTGGACTGGAGGCTTGTGGGAGCCCGTCTCAGCCCAGTTCCCTGCTCAGCTCACATTCTCGGGGGGTGAACCCGTGTCCTGGGGCCAGCTGGGTCTCATGTCTCAAGTCCTCACAGTTCACTGGGCCCTTTAAAGTGAGCGCACACACCAGGGGCCTCCGAACGACAAAAACTACAAACATTGATCTGTCCGGGGTCCTATCTGACACACACACACACACACACCACACACACCAATCTAACAGCCCATTCATCTTCGACACAATGGAGAGACAATAGCAAGAGCAAAGATATTATCTGCAGCAGTTGTTGGAACCATGCACGTGCATAATCTCACTGCTGAACATGAGTTCTCAGAAATCAACTTTTTATATATATAAATGCCCCCCCCCCCCCCCACACACACACACACACACAAGAAGAGCTATAGATGGTGTGACAGTTATGGGAGGGAAATGTCAGGCAGCGGATCGGTTTTCAGACACGGCACACTCCGCTGAGCAGACGCAGATCAAAGCCGCCTCTTTGCCTACCGCAGAGCATCCCCAACAGATCTGACAAAGTGCCCCCATTGTGTGACCCCAACCCGTTACTGATAATGGATCGCCTACAGCCCCCCTCCCATCAGGGGCAGAACCGGTCCAGCACACAGAGCTGAGGTCTGAGAACTGCTGATCAACACACGTGATGGAACGTCAGTCTTCCGTGTCGGCTTCACGTGGTCCGAGCGTCTGCAGAACCAGAATCAGACATTATTTTGTTACAACAGCTCCAAAAAATAAGGAACGTGGGGGAAAAAAAACACTGGCTAAAATAACAGAGAACTGTAAAAAACGTCAAGGTATTAAAATAAAGTACAAATCAAAATATACACGTGCAGCTAGTCAAAGATTTGACCACACGACGCGACCATGCTTCGACAGCTGCACAGAAACTTTTCACTGAAACAGAGGAAAGTCTTTCACATCAGTGACTGCTCAGACATTTACCTTTGAGCTGCAAATTAGCACCTGTGATTCCACACATAGCTCAGCCGTGACATGACTTCACCGTAAATGACTTTCACGTATGTCAACGCGTATGCCTGCGTGTGAAGCACTCAGGTGGAGTTTGGGCAGAACCTCCTCACACACGGTAAATACTGTGTGTGACACTGCAGCTTGAGGCCTTTTCTCCGCTGGTCCCACCTCTTAATTACTCAGGTGCTCACGAGCAGCAGCGACGCACTCTGACCTCTCATGACCCCCCCCCCCCATCCATCCATCAGACCGTCTGTGACACATGGTGTCAGATATGTTGAGAATAATTCTGGCTGGAATCTAAAGGACGCCCGGTGTCTGTGTGTCTGTGTGAGTCAGACGCTGCTGCAGAGACGGCGGGGAGCATGGGGGGGGTCAGAAATGCAGCAGTATGAACCAAGAAAGCAGCCGCCCCCCTGCCCGACCCCTGCGTGAGCTTACAGAAACAGGGACAGACCCCCACAACGCTCCCCGCCGCTCCGCCAGCCCCCAGGGCTCCTCCAGACAGCTCAGGAATTCACCACACAGTTTCCACCATCGTCTGTGACACGTTGTGATGGTCTGGTGCCGGCGGGCCCGGTGCTGCCGTCTGCGCCGTCGCCCAGCACAATGTTTTCATATTGTTTTTGTCAAAGGGCAAAGGTCGCGTGGGTTGTGACATCTGAGTTTGACGGGAAATGAATCGCAAACACTGGTCGGCAGACAGCTGAACATTCACATCAGGACTGAATGCCCACAGAAAACACCGGATAGATTTTCTCTCATCAGTGTCGATGCCTGGTTACCATGGTTACACAGAAAAAACTGGCTGTAAATGTCGGCAACAGTTTTCTGCCGTTGCTGTGCAGTGGATGAACTGATCGGTCCACAGAGCTGCCATCTTCTCTTCACCCTCTGGTCCAAACTATGAGCTGCAGTACCACAAGAACTTTTCCAGGGGGCAGTATTGAGCTGGGGAGAAACTCACTGATGGTAGATAATCAGAGCTGTCTGACGCCCTCAACCCTGCATGGTTTGTTTTTATTCTTTTGTTTTTTACAACCAGAAGCAGAAATTGTGTCAAAGTTAATTTTATAATTCAGTCGAGTTCAGAGTTTTTTCTTTTTTTTCTTTTTTGTTCTCACATGGGGAGCCTTTTGTTTGTAATATAAAACATCTGGGGGAGATTTGTAAGTAACGGATTAAATCAGAACACTTTCAGGCTCAATGAAGTACTTTTGATAAAAGAATGAGCATATCATTTTTGACAATTGTAAGTAACAGTTTTATGTTGTTATTTTTATTGTCAGAACGAGTATGGAAAGACACATGTATTCTAATATGTATTAGAAAAAACTGGTGTGTGTGGTGTGTGTGTGGTGTGTGTGTGTGTGGTGTGTGTGTGTGTGTGTGTGTGTGTGTGTGTGTGTGTGTGTGTGTTGTGGGGGTGGGGTTGTCCAGAGATCTTTGTCGCCTTGGCAACAGCTGGGTGACTCAGTGAGCAGAGCCTTCATGTCAGATTGGACCAGTGATTGACAGGAGATGGACGCAGATACCAGGGTCGTGTGTGTGTGTGTGTGTGTGTGCGTGCAGGGGGGGGGCAGTTGGAGGATATGACTGGATGCAGATGAGGCTTATCAGAGATTGGGGGGGTGGAATCGGGGGGGGGGGGGGGGGGGGGTCATATCTAGCGAGATTGGGTGAGCAGTATAATGCAGGTGGTGGCTGGTTGTCCTCAGCTGGGCCGCACGCCAGCTCGGCCCCCGCGTGCCCCGTGCTCAATTCAGCCCTTTGTGCACCCCCCAGGACGAGGTGGTGGTGGTGGAGGTGGGGTGGGGGGGGGCATATCCACGTCTCATCATACAGAGACAGATAGCAATGATGCTGCCTGATGACTCAGCTGTAATGTCAATGCAAACATGTTATCATTCACACACACACACACACACACACACACACACACACACACACACACACACACACACACATTTGCTTCAGCACATATAAATATATTTTACTGATAAGAAATCATCCCATGACTAGAAAAAAAAGACTGAGCTGTCAAACTCTTTTTTTTATTTATCTGGGTGCAAATAAATCAAACTATCATCATCTTTATCTGTAAAACAAATCTAATTACAGTTATAAAACAAACTAACATCACATAAACTGCATTGGTAGCGGAAAGATAAAAACATATCATACCTGAAATATATATATGTGTGTGTTTGTGTGTGTGTATATATACATATGTACATATACAGTATGTATATATCTTTTTTTTTTCTCTAACTTGAATTTGACCTGAATTTAAAATGTCCATCAAAGCTGAATTAAAGTTTTTTTCCAGCCATCCCAGAGCGGACATGCTCTAATGAGAAGCAGCAGCAGTGAGGTGGGAGAGGGCCGGTGCTCGGAGGGGTCACGTGGGGTTAACTATCAAAGATGAGTGCAAACCTATCCCTGTGGAAAAGACGCAGAAGAAAACATCAGCCTGCACATGCTAAGCTCCTTCAGACTGGGAGTTCCTCGACCTAATTAATCCAAGACACTAACCCCTCCCAGACAAACCTCCCGTTCCACTCTACAAATCTAACTCACAGTCACCGACATTTTTCTCTTTCTCTTGAACGAGTTCTATCAGCTGATCAGCTGATTTTAGTGTCAACAAGCAACATTCACGCGTTTTTAAAACTGTGTTTTAAAACAGCAGACTGTCTGTTGAGGGTGGAAAGAAGAAGTGTGCACAGCGAGGAACACACAGTAAATCCTGGGAAACCGCAGCGTGATCGACAGTTAAAAGCCAAACTGCAGAGAAATAAAGACAGATGTGAATGTCCAGAATTCTGAAACAGTGGGCAGCGACGAAATCGTCTCGACTTTTCATTTTTACGATGAAAAACTGTCGTCAATCAAATGTATTTCAACAAACAAACCAAACCAAAGTGAAATCGTAGTTGTTTATCAGACCATCAGTGGTGCGGGATTGTTTGTTTCTTATATGCAAACATTCTGTGCACATGCAGTCAAACCCTGCGGTGCTTCTCTGCTGTGTCACGTTAATTAGCACTCTGAATAGTACTTTGAAGAACAATCTGAACAATGCGCTGTCGGAAGAAGTTACTGCTGTCGCTGCCTGAATGTGACATTGCTCAGTGGCTCAGAGGACGGGTCGCCCCCCATGACCTCCACCTGCCCAAGAGACGCTCCACAATCACCGCTCCCAGTTGTTCAGCTCTTCACTTGAGGCAAACACAGTCACTTCACTTGTCCGTACAAGACCTTCGCAGCCAGCGATGGAGGCGTCGGCCATGATGGAGGCCTTCACTGCAGGTGGAGTAGGCAAAGGCCAACGGCGGAGACGTTGGAGGCGTGATGGAGGTGTTGGCCGGGTAGCATTGGTTGCTAGTGTTGGAGGTGTTCACCAGTGATGGAGACGTGTGCCTGTAACAGCCTGCAGGTCTTTGAGCAGGAACACGTCGTTCTCTGTGAACTTGTGCGTTGACAGTTTGTTCACGTCTGCTGACAGTTGGATCTGTGTGTTCAATCCAGCCGATTGACCACAATGAAACCTGTTGAACAGAAAGTAAAAACCTTGGGTTTTTTCACAGGGTGGGGTGGGGGTGGAAGGTATGGTGTGGGTGTGTGTGTGTGTGTGTGTGGGGGGGGGGGTGGTGTGAGGGGGCGTTCACTGTCAAGGCTGGTGTTCAGTTGCTCCGTTGCCTGGAGCACACAAAGTTCTCTGGAATATTTCTCACACCTCCATTTGTCTCACAGAGCAGCATTAACCATTAATTAAGAACTCGATTTGTGTCACTTTGAAAAGAAAAGAAAAAACACGCGTTAATTAGCACTCTGACTGGTTCTTTGAAGAACAATTAGAACAATGTGTTGTCGGAGGGAGCTGCTGCTGTCGCTGCCTGAACGTGACACTGCTCAGCGCAGGAAGAATCGGCCCCGTGACCTCCACCTGCCCGAGAGACGCTCCACAATCACTAGCTCCCAGTTCTTCAGCTTTCACTGGAGGCTTTCATCACAGCAAACACGAGTCCCTCCACTTGTCCGGACAAGACCTTTGCCACAGGTGATGGAGGCATCTGCCGGTCATGTAGCGTTGACTTCTGCTGATGGAGGCAGTGGCCGTCGGGGTAGAGCTGTAGGCTGCTGGCGGCGCAGGCGGTGCGCTGGTGATGCAGCGTCGGTTGCTGGTGATGGTGGCGTTGCCCGGTGACGGAGGGTGTCTGCTGGAGATGGAGGCGTTGGCCCTGTAAAAGCTCGCAGTGTGTGTTCAATTCAGCCGACGAAAGTAAAAAACCCTGCAAGAGGTTTTCAGAGGTGGGGTGTGGGTGGAGGGCGGACCTCTGTCAGCGTTCACGATCTCGGCTGGCGTTCGGTTGCTCTGTTGCCTGCAGCACACAACGTTCTCTGTTCAGACATGAATGTTTTTCACACCTCCATTTGTCTCACAGAGCAGCGATAACCATTAACTGACTGACGAGAAACCCAACTGTCCCTTTAATGAACCAAGAAACCAAAATTCACATGTACCAGAATCATTTCTCCTGGTTTTCGACTGAAGTCCAGCTGGAAGTGAAACTCGCCATCTCTGTCCCCTGTCGTCAGCAGTAAAGATGGCTGCCACCCGTCTGAGTGTCGCGGCGACGCACTTTGCATATTTATCTTATAATTGCATGACAGCCCACATGGTCTATCAACGTTCTTGTTACAATCGCCCGACAGACACAAAGACACCACGCTCCTGTCTGCGTCTGCTTCTGTCGGCTCAGAACGTGCCACACGTCCTATTACTCAATCTCGAAAACCTCTGCGGTGTTTGTTTTATAGCACAGGATGTTCAGACAGTCAGATGTACGTATGTGAGGGAAGCAAACACATTTTTCACTTCACAGGTTCAACACGACTTTGAAGATCAGTGACTCTACACCTCCCTGGAATGACACCGATGCACCCCAAAGGTTTTGCATCATCTCCTGGACAGCTTCGACTCCAACGTGGACCGGGCAGCCGTGGGAACCCCCCAGTGTCTTCAGGGAGAATTCAGCCCAGAAACGTGTCAGAAGACGTGTCTTGAAAAACCGTCCACAGGCCGCAAGATGGCAGATGCCTGTCAAAACTCGATGCCTGAAGCTGAAGAACATTCTGTCTCTGACACTGCAACTCAAAGTCGTTCTGGTTTTCTTTTCTACATTTTCAATTTTTCAGACATGAACAGTGAGTGTGACTAAATACAAATGTTAAATATTTGATGTCTTGAGGTTTTTCCACCGGTGTCTTGAAACATCAGTCAATGATGTGAGCAGCTAGCAGCAAACAGCTGCAATTAAAATAAACTCAGTCACAGTTTAATGCGAGGTCAAATTCTTCTTCCATTCTGAGGCGGGGTGCTCTGTGGTGGAGCTCCTCACGACCATGGAGAAGGTCATGTTGCTCAGGAGAGGAAGTGGACAGAGAGCTTTCAGTGATGAGCGCACATCAGAGGCTGGGTGGACGACGTGAACTTCCTACGCTCAGAGGAAGCTCCACGAAGAAACAGACATGAGGTTCGAAACCTGAGCCAGTCGCAGCGCCGCAGCGTGCTGATATGCTGTGCAGAAAGAAATGCGGGCAGGGGCGACGTCGGGCTGAGACTGGGATTAGACACATATTACTTCTTGCAAGAAACACCACAGTACGTCTGTGTTCTACTCTGGCAGCTCCACTTAGCTGGCTGAAGCTGCAGTAATCAATATTTACTCAACGGCCACTCTGGGGAGGTCCGTGACCTTCTGTGTTTGTGACGGGTTCTGATCCTGAGTTAGAGCGCATAGATCTGTTGGAACCACGTTTCAGGATTTGTGTCATTAAACCAGATAGAACGGAACAGTACAAAGGACGGAACCTTAAAAACGACGTGTGGAAAAAACAGGTCCAGTCATATTTGGTCCGTTCCGTGTTTTTCCAAGTTGAAACCCCAAAGGTCACGGCGTCTTTATTACACCCAACATTTCATCTCTAAATCCATCTTCATTAAAGGCGGCGGTGGACAATGGCCCTCTGTCACAGGAACAACACTTAACCTCAGCAAGGCACAGCAATATTGTAAAAGTGCAAATCTCTCCAGAAAATAGTCCCACAGTTAATAATTAAACTGTGACATTTGGGAGAAACAGCGAAAAATCCATATGGTGAAATGTACTAACCCTTTTTGGGGCGGGGGGGCGGGGGGGCGGGGGGCAGTTTGTCTGGGCTCAGTCCTCACAATAAAACACCACAGACAAAGGACGAGGTGGACGGGGGGAGACGGGGGAGACGGGAGGAGACGGGGACGCCGCAGGACGCCGTCACCGAAGCACCTCGCTGACAGATGATTTTCATATGTTAGATTATAGATTATGAATCGTCATCATGTTGTGATGATGATGTCGGCTCTTGCGACACGAAGAAGGTCACAGCAGGTCAGAGCGTCACTGACCTCTGTGCGCTGACACGTACACATTATCACGAGGGGGAGGTCGTTCCAGAGGTCAGATGTGACCAGCGGTCCGTAAAAGGATCGCAGAGCAATAGACGCTCTAAGTATCAGCATCAATAGTCCGTGGTGGCGCGTGCCTGATGAACGGCATTATAAACATCTTAAATTCATCTCACAAACAAATGGAGCGGGTCGAGAGGACAGAGGTCAGGTGGGATTTACTGAGGAAATCATAAATCTGCAGCTGTCGGTTGGAGTCATTACAGGCGTCCAACAGACACGCCATACGCGGCAGGAAGCGTGGCCGTACAGTTAGACTGGCTGTTGACTTTCAGATTTACTGTCGCGCTCAGCCTCGCCGGGAACACTGCCGGTGATTTATCAGCCTCACAGTGAGTTGTGTCGGAAACATCCACAGCTTATACGCTCAGCTGAGGACTCACCTTGTGCTCTGCAGGGTCCGTGTCCACAGCTCATGTTTGAAAGAGCTGCCGTCAACGGTTGCCCACACACACACACACGCACACACCAGACCAATTCCTTCTGGGAGTTTCTGCAAACAACCACTGAGTCTGAACGTTCCTGTATAGAGAACCAGGAGAAACAAATGTTCCTTCTAGATCTGATATGTAAGATTGATGTCATTTGTCTCTGCAACTTAGAGTCTAAGATCCAGTTTGATGACTCGTCATCCGACACACGAGTTGAAGCAGATGACTAGAACCTGCAAAGATGAAGACCAGCGGGAGGTTTGTCATTTCAACAACAAAGGTGAAATGTGAATGAAGTTCAGGTATTGTTACGTGTTAAGTGTGTGTGTGTGTGTGTGAGAGAGAGAGAGAGTTCCTGTAAGAGCAGTTGGCTGTTTTCAAATGTAACAGTGGAGAAACTGACATTTGATGACTGAAATTCATTCGTTCACATTCTCAAACGTGACTATTAGACAAACAGGTTCTGCACAAATTGTTCAGATGGAAGTTCTAATCATGAATATTTACATCTGTGATTTAAACATTTGTCTCCAGTGATGAAACTCAAGTCATTCATGATTCACGAGTTTATTCCTGTATTTCAGTCATGTTTCACAGAACACAGGACTACACTGCGTACGGTACAATACACAGTCCTGGAAAACACTGAACAAAGAACTGATTCATAAACACTGCGACTGCTTTTTTTTTCCTCCATGTGTTTTATTTTATTGAACTTTTGAGTTATTGCACGCGAACTTCACCCAGAAAAACTCTCCTGACTGTGATGTTGCTCCGTTTCAGATGAAATGCTGAAGTCCAGCGTGTCTCAGCTGAGATTCCGAGTCCAACATCAAGAGGTTCCTGGAGGTCAGGAGCGCCGCTCAAGTGAGACCCTGAGGTCATCGCTCCTCCAGCTAATGCCCCTGCATCACCTTCCTGCAGCACTTCAAACGCTGGCTGCATTCCTTCACATGTACCAATAAGCACTGATAATACAGAAAAATGAAAACCAAAACAGATGGGCTCCAACAGAGCCGATCCAGGGCTCTATCTGCTGCCTGAATCCCACGCCACCTCCTCCCAGTGCAGGACGAACACGGCAGCGATGGGTTTGTCCCACAAACCTCCATGAAGAAAAAGGAGCGGGTTGATTTAAAACAAAAGAAAGTTGAAAATAAATGTCATATTAAGATGTAAATATTCATGACTGCAATTTTAGTTCCTTCTGCGTTTGTATGTTTAATAATCATGTGAGTGTGTGAATGAATGATGATGTGAATTGATGTTTAGTGATTTTCAAACAGTTTGACACTCGTCAGTGTTGATGCTGTTGGAAGTTCAAACATTTAGACATGAAACAGAACAGAAAGTACATTTTTATTTATTTAGTGCTTCTTACAGAGAAAACTGACAAAGTGCTCTAAAAAGGATAAAAAAAAAGGCAGAATACAACATAAGGTAAAAATAGAGAAAATATATCAGAAACAACCAAATGGGATTCGTTACTTTGATAAATTCATCAAACTAGTTGCACAACTCTTCCATTGGAAACAACGTGTTGCATTTGAGCCACGTCCACACGGAGACGTTTTGTGTAAACGCACGTTTTGCATCCAAATGGATCATATAAAAGCACTTTTTTAAACCTGTCTCAGGGTGAAAAGATTGCCGCTCCCGCCTTCGCGTCTGGACAGGGATTCCGCACACTCTCTGCATTGAGTTGCCATCACCCCACCCCACGACCTACAGCCCCCCCCACCCCGACGACTCATAACAACAGGCTCCATTTGTGCTGCAGATAATACTGAGCCTTTACTCAGATGCTGCAGATCATAGTGAGGTTTAAATTAGTCAGACTTTATACTTCCGCGCCCTGTGTGTCACCAAATCTCACCGCCGTGTTCCTTCATTTACTTCAAGTGACAGCGACTCAAAGTGAGTGGATGTTGTTACCAAAATTTGGCAGCATTTTATCTTCTTGTCTGTTTTTGGTCAATTTGAAGCACCACCTATAGGTCTGGAATAAGAACTACAGCATGTGGGGTGTTTCACAATGGATCCATTTGGATGCAAATATTGTTGGATATGATGTCAAACGGAGGAAAAAAAGATCATTTTGGTACGTGTGGACATGGCCTTTAACTTTGACCACATCTGTGCTGGACGTGCAGCAGATGAAGCCTCGTACAGTGACGGGGGCAAAAGGAACATGACGACACAATGACAACGTCATGACGACACGACGGTCTGTGGACCTTGTCTGTGGTCAAACCGCTGCGGCTTCAGACATTTGAAGACGCCCGAGCCCTCGAGCCCAAAGAGAACGAGTGTCAAATGCTGGTTAAAAGTCTCCTTTAACAATTAACCGCCATAACGCCATAGCAATGCCCAATGAAAACACCCACCGCCCAAACCCCTCCACCCCTTGGGAACAGGCTGTGAACTCCTGTGAACTCTCAAATCATGAGACAAAATCTGCACTGGATGGAGCTCACAACGTCTCTGCTGACTCAGTGGAGCTGGTTTGTTCGAGTCTCTGAACATTTCCAACTGTCGTGACGAGGTTGCGTCTGCACACCGACTCAAACATAAGGATTCTTCAAGAAAGTCAAACTGTTGTTCATCGGTGGAAAAAACAAGGAAACACTGACATGAATTGTATGTCAGGTGGAGCGTTTCAGGATCTGACTTATCTAAGGAAAATATTGCTCACTGGACTCATTTCCTGTGAGTGGCCAGAGCAGCAGAAGAGTAAATGTGTGAACAGTTTCGTGACGGCCGGCGTTTAACTCCCTGAGAGTTTGTGTGTCTGCGGCTGCGGCTCAGGTTTCTGCTCCACTGTTTTCATATCGAAGCCGCTCTTACCCTCAACCTCTGCGAGTCGATTCACAGCGAGCGAGCAGTGGTGCTGATTCGCTCATTGACTCCACTGTTTGGTTTGAACAGGAGCGAAGAACAAACAGCATCAGTGGCGTGAGGATGTCGAGCTGGAGGAACAAAGCGTCAGTTATACGCATTCACCTTTAACCCTGTGTCTCCAGCCTCCAGCTGCTGCAGAGGTCCTTAGTCCTGGTCCCTTAGTGGTTCTCAGGGACCCACTGACCAACGGGTCCTGGATGTTACCTGTGAAGTTCTGCAGGAGCCTGATAACGAGCTGCTGGACTTAATCAGGTGTGTAGGAGTAGGTGACATGTAAAACCTGCAGTGGGTCCTGAGGATCAGGACTGAGGAAGCACAGAGGACCAGGGCTGAGAACCACTGAGCTGATGCAGCAGAAGGTGTTTGAAGGGAGGAAATCTCCTTCAGATACATTCTTCTCAACCATCTGGTGACATCATACACCTCTTACAAACTGGCCACTTTGTCTGAAATTCACTTTGTCTTTCTATTTTGCTCCTGAGGAACATCTGCCACATGAGGCTGCAGTGAGGTTGTTAAAGTCTCATTTAGTTTATTTCCTCAAACTCTATTCCGACAGTACTCAGTGCTGATCATCTGGCTCCGCCCTCCAGTGCCTCCTGTCCCAGAGCACCAATCAGAGCTAGGAGGCTTGTCCCATCTGGTGAGTCATCGTTTCAGAGTTCAGACTTCTATTCTCAATGTAACTGACGAGAGTTTATCACAAATTCATTGTGATAAAAACACAAATAACACAGGAAGTTAATTAAGTACAGTCAGTAATTATGGTGCCGCCCGCTGATCAGTGACAGACCACATTTGTAAACTTCAAATAAAAAAATCCAGTGTCAGACACATATTGAAGGACATTCCTACCACAGAAAAAAAAATCTCATGCAAAGTCATAAAGAGATATTGTGATTAATCAGATAAAAGATTCAGATGTGACTAAGGTTCAGTTTGGACGCACAGAGGAGATCTTCAGGCTTCACAACAAATCAAATCTTTTTGCATTTTGCAATTGTTGTTTTTTTTAAATTTTAGCAAGCAAGAACTTGGGCGTCGAAAGAATAAAACATATGTTTCTGATCAGCAAGCAAATGTAATATTTCATTTGTTGTCGTCCTCAATATGTGCGTCCATGTTGTTGGCCACTGAACCCGAGTCTAACAGCACTGCTCTGATTGTTTACTGAGATGAATTATCTGATCATTTATCTCAGAAGTATGACTTTCCATTGAATTATTTTTTGGTTAAGTGGCGTAAATGAGCCTCCATAGTTCCAGAACTTAAACTGAACATCGTGTTCAAACTGTCAGCAACTGACAATCTGATATTTGGTGTAAAGAAAGACTGCAGAAAAAAAAAATCCCCTGTAAAGTTTTGAAAATATGCTGTCACAAAAGCAACTGTAGTTTTGGGCAGAAATGTTTGAACAGGAATATC